>NC_086445.1:1035846500-1036146500 GCF_028390025.1 Pseudophryne corroboree
CAAGAGATGCTGTCGGTGGCCAGAAGAATTGCGGGACACTTTCGGCGTACAGGCACCACGTACAGAAGACTGGAGCACCAACAAAAACGCCTGAACCTGCCCTGCCATCATCTGAAGCAAGAAGTGGTAACGAGGTGGAATTCAACCCTCTATATGCTTCAGAGGTTGGAGGAGCAGCAAAAGGCCATTCAAGCCTATACAATTGAGCACGATATAGGAGGTGGAATGCACCTGTCTCAAGCGCAGTGGAGAATGATTTCAACGTTGTGCAAGGTTCTGCTGCCCTTTGAACTTGCCACACGTGAAGTCAGTTCAGACACTGCCAGCCTGAGTCAGGTCATTCCCCTCATCAGGCTTTTGCAGAAGAAGCTGGAGACATTGAAGGAGGAGCTAACACAGAGCGATTCCGCTAGGCATGTGGGACTTGTGGATGGAGCCCTTAATTTGCTTAACAAGGATTCACGGGTGGTCAATCTGTTGAAATCAGAGCACTACATTTTGGCCACCGTGCTCGATCCTAGATTTAAAACCTACCTTGGATCTCTCTTTCCGGCAGACACAAGTCTGCTGGGGTTCAAAGAACTGCTGGTGACAAAATTGTCAAGTCAAGCGGAACGCGACCTGTCAACATCTCCTCCTTCACATTCTCCCGCAACTGGGGGTGCGAGGAAAAGGCTCAGAATTCCGAGCCCACCCGCTGGCGGTGATGCAGGGCAGTCTGGAGCGACTGCTGATGCAGGGCAGTCTGGAGCGACTGCTGATGCTGACATCTGGTCCGGACTGAAGGACCTGACAACGATTACGGACATGTCGTCTACTGTCACTGCATATGATTCTCTCCCCATTGAAAGAATGGTGGAGGATTATATGAGTGACCGCATCCAAGTAGGCACGTCAGAAAGTCCGTACTTATACTGGCAGGAAAAAGAGGCAATTTGGAGGCCCTTGCACAAACTGGCTTTATTCTACCTAAGTTGCCCTCCCACAAGTGTGTACTCCGAAAGAGTGTTTAGTGCCGCCGCTCACCTTGTCAGCAATCGGCGTACGAGGTTACATCCAGAAAATGTGGAGAAGATGATGTTCATTAAAATGAATTATAATCAATTCCTCCGTGGAGACATTGACCAGCAGCAATTGCCTCCACAAAGTACACAGGGAGCTGAGATGGTGGATTCCAGTGGGGACGAATTGATAATCTGTGAGGAGGGGGATGTACACGGTGATATATCGGAGGATGATGATGAGGTGGACATCTTGCCTCTGTAGAGCCAGTTTGTGCAAGGAGAGATGAATTGCTTCTTTTTTGGTGGGGGTCCAAACCAACCCGTCATTTCAGTCACAGTCGTGTGGCAGACCCTGTCACTGAAATGATGGGTTGGTTAAAGTGTGCATGTCCTGTTTATACAACATGTGGGTGGGAGGGCCCAAGGACAATTCCATCTTGCACCTCTTTTTTCTTTAATTTTTCTTTGCATCATGTGCTGTTTGGGGAGTAGTTTTTTGAAGGGCCATCCTGCGTGACACTGCAGTGACACTCCTAGATGGGCCAGGTGTTTGTGTCGGCCACTTGGGTCGCTTATCTTAGTCACAGAGCTACCTCATTGCGCCTCTTTTTTTCTTTGCGTCATGTGCTGTTTGGGGAGTAGTTTTTTGAAGGGCCAGCCTGCGTGACACTGCAGTGCCACTCCTAGATGGGCCAGGTGTTTGTGTCGGCCACTTGGGTCGCTTATCTTAGTCACAGAGCTACCTCATTGCGCCTCTTTTTTTCTTTGCGTCATGTGCTGTTTGGGGAGTAGTTTTTTGAAGGGCCAGCCTGCGTGACACTGCAGTGCCACTCCTAGATGGGCCAGGTGTTTGTGTCGGCCACTTGGGTCGCTTAGCTTACTCACACAGCTACCTCATTGCGCCTCTTTTTTTCTTTGCGTCATGTGCTGTTTGAGGAGTAGTTTTTTGAAGGGCCAGCCTGCGTGACACTGCAGTGCCACTCCTAGATGGGCCAGGTGTTTGTGTCGGCCACTTGGGTCGCTTAGCTTACTCACACAGCTACCTCATTGCGCCTCTTTTTTTCTTTGCGTCATGTGCTGTTTGGGGAGTAGTTTTTTGAAGGGCCAGCCTGCGTGACACTGCAGTGCCACTCCTAGATGGGCCAGGTGTTTGTGTCGGCCACTTGGGTCGCTTAGCTTACTCACACAGCTACCTCATTGCGCCTCTTTTTTTCTTTGCGTCATGTGCTGTTTGAGGAGTAGTTTTTTGAAGGGCCAGCCTGCGTGACACTGCAGTGCCACTCCTAGATGGGCCAGGTGTTTGTGTCGGCCACTTGGGTCGCTTAGCTTACTCACACAGCTACCTCATTGCGCCTCTTTTTTTCTTTGCGTCATGTGCTGTTTGGGGAGTAGTTTTTTGAAGGGCCAGCCTGCGTGACACTGCAGTGCCACTCCTAGATGGGCCAGGTGTTTGTGTCGGCAACTAGGGTCGCTTAGCTTACTCACACAGCTACCTCATTGCGCCTCTTTTTTTCTTTGCGTCATGTGCTGTTTGGGGGGTGTTTTTTGGAAGGGCCATCCTGCGTGACACTGCAGTGCCACTCCTAGATGGGCCAGGTGTTTGTGTCGGCCACTTGGGTCGCTTAGCTTAGCCATCCAGCAACCTCGGTGCAAATTTTAGGACTAAAAATAATATTGTGAGGTGTGAGGTGTTCAGAATAGACTGAAAATGAGTGGAAATTATGGTTTTTGAGGTTAATAATACTTTGGGATCAAAATGACCCCCAAATTCTATGATTTAAGCTGTTTTTTAGGGTTTTTTGAAAAAAACACCCGAATCCAAAACACACCCGAATCCGCCAAAAAATATTCGGTGAGGTTTTGCCAAAACGCGTTGGAACCCAAAACACGGCCGCGGAACCGAACCCAAAACCAAAACACAAAACCCGAAAAATTTCCGGCGCTCATCACTACTGGCTACATAATAGTATCAATTCACATTACACCGCACAGTAGTACCCCAGATACATGCCAGGAAGAGCCCCTTATATATATTGCGTCAGCCAGAGCCCCTTATACACATTGTGCCAGGCAGAGCCCCTTATACACATTGTGCCAGGCAGAGCCCCTTATACACATTGTGCCAGGCAGAGCCCCTTATACACATTGTGCCAGGTAGCCCCTTATACACGTTGCGCCAGGTAGCCCCTTATACACGTTGTGCCAGGTAGCCCCTGGAATGCAGCATAGTACTGCTAGAAGAGGTTCGATGTGACAAATATGTACCAGGGTTATACATTAATAACTGATATCTATACACAGAGCACAGATTATTATTACCATTATATG
The DNA here is from genome assembly GCF_028390025.1 of Pseudophryne corroboree. Taxonomy (NCBI): domain Eukaryota; kingdom Metazoa; phylum Chordata; class Amphibia; order Anura; family Myobatrachidae; genus Pseudophryne; species Pseudophryne corroboree. Next base: position 1,035,849,833 of record NC_086445.1, read on the forward strand.
TATAGCGCCAGTGCTGTACACAGAACTTTATTTGTGGATGCATGGTATAGGAGCAGACTCCATCCCATTACTACATGAGCAGACATATGCGATTCCAAAAGCACATAAAGGGACGGACACACCAGTGACAGAACTAGTGAGTGGGGGGCCCATGTGCAACAATATGTTTTGGGGGCCCCTGCATACCCACCCCACATAAAAAAATAATAATTACATTCTATATAATTTGCAGCAACCTTCACTGCTGTTACAGTAAGGTGTGCATGCAGTGACGACATTAATTAGGACATATTTCTCTGGCTGCCCCCAATCACCCACAAACATACTTCTACTCACCAATTCTCTCACTAAGGGGGTCATTCCGAGTTGATCGCTAGCTGCCGTTGTTCACAGCGCAGCGATCAGGCTAAAAATCTGCATTTCTGCGCATGCACTGCGCACGCGCGACATACAGGTACAAAGTCCTTTGTGGTTTTGCACAGGTTCTAGCTAAGATTTCAGTCGCACTGATGGCTGCAAGAAGATTGACAGGAAGGGGGCGTTTCTGGGTGTCAACTGACCGTTTTCTGGGTGTGTTTGGAAAAACGCAGGCGTGTCGGTAAAAATGCAGGCGTGGCTGGGCGAACGCTGGGCGGGTGTGTGACGTCAAAAGCCAACCCTCCAACGTTAGAATCAACGCACACGAAGAGTAACTACAGGGATGGCCTTGTTTTGCACAAAATGTTTTTGCAGGCGCTCTGCTGCACAAGCGTTCCCACTTCTGCACAGCTAAAATACACTCCCAGTGGGCGGCGACAATGCGTTTGCACGGCTGCTAAAAACTGCTAGCGAGCAATCAACTCGGAATGACAGCCTAAGGGTGGAATGTAATACAGAGTTTTGTCTGCATTTCTCTGTGCAATTCCCTCTGATCCAATTGGATCCTTCCCAGCACCCCCGATGGCCACAGCTTGACTCTCTCCATGCGCAAAGGACAGCTCTTATTGAAAGAGATGTCCTTTGTGATTTTCTAGGTACATACCAGCATTATCAATGCCGGTATGTACCTGACAAGAGATGGGATGTACTGTACTACATCGCGGATGCTTAGTACATCCTGACCTAGGCCTACACAGAGGCTCCTCTACAACACTGGCTGGTGACCGCCACATACAAAAAGGACAGCTATGGCCACACATTTGACCTCACATCGATGGCAGGAACATGGAGGGAAGGAGGGAGACACACAGGGTGCAGGACAGGGAAGGAAATATGAACACCAGGTGAAGAACCAGGGTAGATTGAAAAAAGACAGGAGGAAGACATTGAAGGAAGACAGGGGAAGATGGTAGGAACAGCAGGAAGAACAGAGGAGATGGGAGGAAGACAAGAAGAACAAGGGAAAATGGGAGGCTCCTAAACAGCATGGGCTGATAATTGTTACATAAAAAAAGCCGCGGTTGTTTAGCTCAGATGAATAGGGAGAGCCAGCAGGAACGGGAAAGAACAGAGGAGACGGGAGGAACTTGAGAAACACAGCGGGAATAATGGGGGGAGACAAGAGGAACACAGGGGGAATAACGGGGGAGACAAGTGGAACACAGGGGGAATAATGGGGGGAGACAAGAGGAACACAGGAGGAATAACAGGGGAGACAAGAGGAACACAGGGGGAATAACAGGGGAGACAAGAGGAACACAGGGGTAATAACGGAGGAGACAAGAGGAACACGGGAAATAATGGGGGGAGACAAGAGGAACACAGGAGGAATAACAGGGGAGACAAGAGGAACATAGGGGGAATAATGGGGGGAGACAAGAGGAACACAGGGGGAATAATGGGGGGAGACAAGAGGAACACAGGGGGAATAATGGGGGAGACAAGAGGAACACAGGGGGAATAATGGGGGAGACAAGAGGAACACAGGGGGAATAACGGGGAGGGGAGACAAGATGAACACAGGGGGAATAACGGGGGGAGACAAGAAGAACATGGGAAAAAATGGGGGGAGACAAGAGGAACACAGTAGGAATAACAGGGGAGACAAGAGGAACATAAGGGGAATAATGGGGGGAGACAAGAGGAACACAGGGGGAATAATGGGGGGAGACAAGAAGAACACAGGGGGAATAATGGGGGGAGACAAAAGGAACACAGGGGGAATAACGGGGAGGGGAGACAAGATGAACACAGGGGGAATAACGGGGGGAGACAAGAATAACACGGGAAATAATGGGGGGAGACAAGAGGAACACAGGAGGAATAACAGGGGAGACAAGAGGAACATAGGGGGAATAATGGGGGGAGACAAGAGGAACACAGGGGGAATAATGGGGGGAGACAAGAAGAACACAGGGGGAATAACGGGGGAGACAAGAGGAACACAGGAGGAATAACAGGGGAGACAAGAGGAACACAGGGGGAATAACGGGGGGAGACAAGAAGAACACTGTAAATATTGGGGGGAGACAAGAGGAACACAGGAGGAATAACGGGGGAGACAAGAGGAACACAGGAGGAATAACAGGGGAGACAAGAGGAACACAGGGGGAATAACGGGGGAGACAAGAGGAACACAGGGGGAATAACGGGGGAGACAAGAGGAACACAGGGGGATAACAGGGGGAGACAAGAGGAACACAGGAGGAATAACAGGGGAGACAAGAGGAACACAGGAGGAATAACGGGGGTGACAAGAGGAACATGGGGGAATAACGGGGGAGACAAGAGGAACACAGGGGGAATAACGGGGGAAACAAGAGGAACATAGGGGGAATAATGGGTGGAGACAAGAGGAACATAGGGGGAATAATGGGGGGAGACAAGAGGAACACAGGGGGAATAATGGGGGGAGACAAGAAGAACACAGGGGGAATAACGGGGGAGACAAGAGGAACACAGGAGGAATAACAGGGGAGACAAGAGGAACACAGGGGGAATAACGGGGGGAGACAAGAAGAACACGGTAAATAATGGGGGGAAACAAGAGGAACACAGGGGGAATAACGGGGGAGACAAGAGGAACACAGGGGGAATAAAGGGGGAGACAAGAGGAACACAGGGGGATAACAGGGGGAGACAAGAGGAACACAGGTGGAATAACGGGGGAGACAAGAGGAACACAGGGGGAATAACAGGGGAGACAAGAGGAACACAGGGGGAATAACGGGGGAGACAAGAGGAACACGGGGAATAACAGGGGAGATAAGAGCAGCACAGGGGGAATAACAGGGGAGATAAGAGCAGCACAGGGGGAATAATGGGGGGAGACAAGAGGAACACAGGGGGAATAACGGGGGAGACAAGAGGAACACAGGAGGAATAACAGGGGAGACAAGAGGAACACAGCGGGAATAACGGGGGAGACAAGAGGAACACAGGAGGAATAACAGGGGAGACAAGAGGAACACAGGGGGAATAACGGGGGGAGACAAGAAGAACACGGGAAATAATGGGGGGAGACGAGGAACACAGGGGGAATAACGGGGGTTGACAAGAGGAACACAGGGGTAATAACGGGGGAGACAAGTGGAACACAGGAGGAATAACAGGGGAGACAAGAGGAACACAGGGGGAATAACGGAGGAGACAAGAGGAACACAGGAGGAATAACTGGGGAGACAAGAGGAACACAGGGGGAATAACGGGGGGAGACAAGAAGAACACGGGAAATAATGGGGGGAGACAAGAGGAACACAGGGGGAATAACGGGGGAGACAAGAGGAACACAGGGGGAATAACGGGGGAGACAAGAGGAACACAGGGGGATAACAGGGGGAGACAAGAGGAACACAGGGGGAATAACGGGGGAGACAAGAGGAACACAGGGGGAATAACAGGGGAGACAAGAGGAACACAGGGGGAATAACGGGGGAGACAAGAGGAACACGGGGAATAACAGGGGAGATAAGAGCAGCACAGGGGGAATAACAGGGGAGATAAGAGCAGCACAGGGGGAATAACGGGGGGAGACAAGAGGAACACAGGGGGAATAACGGGGGAGACAAGAGGAACACAGGAGGAATAACAGGGGAGACAAGAGGAACACGGGATATAATGGGGGGAGACGAGGAACACAGGGGGAATAACGGGGGTTGACAAGAGGAACACAGGGGGAATAACGGGGGAGACAAGTGGAACACAGGAGGAATAACAGGGGAGACAAGAGGAACACAGGGGGAATAACGGAGGAGACAAGAGGAACACAGGAGGAATAACTGGGGAGACAAGAGGAACACAGGGGGAATAACGGGGGGAGACAAGAAGAACACGGGAAATAATGGGGGGAGACAAGAGGAACACAGGGGGAATAACGGGGGAGACAAGAGGAACACGGGGAATAACGTGGGAGACAAGAGGAACACAGGGGGAATAACGGGGGGAGACAAGAAGAACATGGGAAATAATGGGGGAGACGAGGAACACAGGGGGAATAACGGGGGTTGACAAGAGGAACACAGGGGGAATAACGGGGGAGACAAGTGGAACACAGGAGGAATAACAGGGGAGACAAGAGGAACACAGGGGGAATAACGGAGGAGACAAGAGGAACACAGGAGGAATAACTGGGGAGACAAGAGGAACACAGGGGAAATAACAGGGGAGACAAGAGGAACACAGGGGGAATAACGGGGGAGACAAGAGGAACACGGGGAATAACAGGGGAGATAAGAGCAGCACAGGGGGAATAACGGGGGGAGACATGAGGAACACAGGGGGAATAACGGGGGGAGACAAGAAGAACACGGGAAATAATGGGGGGAGACAAGAGGAACACAGGGGGAATAACGGGGGAGACAAGAGGAACACAGGGGGAATAACGGGGGAGACAAGAGGAACACAGGGGGAATAACGGGGGGAGACAAGAAGAACACGATAAATAATGGGGGGAGACAAGAGGAACACAGGGAGAATAACGGGGGAGACAAGAGGAACACAGGGGGAATAACGGGGGAGAAAAAGAGGAACACAGGGGGAATAACAGGGGGTGACAAGAGGAACACAGGGGGAATAACGGGGGAGACAAGAGGAACACAGGGGGAATAACAGGGGGAGACAAGATTAACACAGGAGGAATAGCGGGGGAGACACGAGGAACACAGGGGGAATAACGGAGAAGACAAGAGGAACACAGGGGGAATAACGGGGGAGACGAGGAACACGGGGAATAACAGGGGGGTGACAAGAGGAACACAGGGGGAATAACAGGGGAGACAAGAGGAACACCGGGGGAATAACAGGGGAGACAAGAAGAACACAGGGGGAATAACAGGGGGTGACAAGAGGAACACAGGGGGAATGACGGGGGAGACAGGAGGAACACAGGGGGGATAACAGGGGGAGACAAGAGGAACACAGGGGGAATAACAGGGGGGTGACAAGAGGAACACAGGGGGAATAACAGGGGGTGACAAGAGGAACACAGGGGGAATAACGGGGGAGACAAGAGGAACACAGGGGGAATAACGGGGGAGACAAGAGGAACACAGGGGGAATAACGGGGGAGACAAGAGGAACACAGGGGGATAACAGGGGGAGACAAGAGGAACACAGGGTGAATAACAGGGGAGACAAGAGGAACACAGGAGGAATAACGGGGGTGACAAGAGGAACATGGGGGAATAACGGGGGAGACAAGAGGAACACAGGGGGAATAACGGGGGAGACAAGAGGAACACAGGGGGATAACAGGGGGTGACAAGAGGAACACAGGGCGAATAACGGGGAGACAAGAGGAACACAGGGGGAACAACGGGGGAGACAAGAGGAACACAGGGTGAATATCGGGGGAGACAAGAGGAACACAAGGGGAATAACGGGGGAGACAAGAGGAACACAGGGGGAATAACGGGGGAGACAAGAGGAACACAGGGGGATAACAGGGGGAGACAAGAGGAACACAGGGGGAATAACGGGGGAGACAAGAGGAACACAGGGGGAATAACGGGGGAGACAAGAGGAACACAGGGGGAATAACGGGGGAGACAAGAGGAACACAGGGGGAATAACGGGGGAGACAAGAGGAACACAGGGGGATAACAGGGGGAGACAAGAGGAACACAGGAGGAATAACGGGGGAGACAAGAGGAACACAGGGGAATAACAGGGGAGACATGAGGAACACAGGGGGAATAACGGGGGAGACAAGAGGAACACAGGGGGAATAACGGGGGAGACAAGAGGAACACAGGGGGAATAACGGGGGAGACAAGAGGAACACAGGGGGAATAACGGGGGAGACAAGAGGAACACAGGAGGAATAACGGGGGAGACAAGAGGAACACAGGAGGAATAACGGGGGAGACAAGAGGAACACAGGGGGAATAACAGGGGAGACAAGAGGAACACAGGGGGAATAACGGGGGAGACAAGAGGAACACGGGGAATAACAGGGGAGATAAGAGCAGCACAGGGGGAATAACACGGGAGATAAGTGCAGCACAGGGGGAGATACTTATACAAAATAACACAAGTTATAGAGAATAACAGTTGTGTAATATGTAACACATATATAAACATCCTAGTGATATTTGGTGGACCCCCTTCTTTAAAGTAAACCTTCATTACCTTCACAACCAGAAATAAAGACACGGAGACTTGAATTTTGGCAGAAAAATTGCTAGCTATTTATTTGTCCCTAACCAATAGCAAACCTGTAAATAGAAATTTTTATTAAGATGCCGATCCAGCCGGCATATGGTGGCAGCAAAAAGAACGGCTCTATTAACCTAAATTAACCTTAAATTGCTAAAACTTCGAAACTATCCTAATTTTAATACAACCATCACACACCGGTAATAGGTGACAACTCAACCCCCACAGTGACTACCCACCGCTCCTGGGTGCCCTGCCGCTGCCTTCCCGGACGGGTGGTCAAGCGGCCAATAAGTCGATGGAGGTGAGTGCACCTAAACCATACTAAACTGTAAAACACTACAGTTTACCATACAAATAGAAAACTGCCGTTCTTTTCCGCCAATAAATAGCCAACGATAAAACCAGCCAACAACTTAACGCCAAGGCACCACGTGCCAGAATCTCTGACCACAAGGGCGGGAGGGTGGGAAGGCAAAATCTCCACAAGAGAGATCTAAAATGGCCTCACCTTTCTTATATATCACAAACCCTCCCCTTCAAAAAGGGCTGTACTTTCTTCACAGCTAGGTCCACCCCTCACCAGATGTTTAACTCTTTCCTTTCCTATGCAGTCAATTCTCTCTCCTAAACATCCTAGTGATATTTGGTGGACCCCCTTCTTTAAAGTAAACCTTCATTACCTTCACAACCAGAAATAAAGACACGGAGACTTGAATTTTGGCAGAAAAATTGCTAGCTATTTATTTGTCCCTAACCAATAGCAAACCTGTAAATAGAAATTTTTATTAAGATGCCGATCCAGCTGGCATATGGTGGTAGCAAAAAGAACGGCTCTATTAACCTAAATTAACCTTAAATTACTAAAACTTCGAAACTATCCTAATTTTAATACAACCATCACACACCGGTAATAGGTGACAACTCAACCCCCACAGTGACTACCCACCGCTCCTGGGTGCCCTGCCGCTGCCTTCCCGGACGGGTGGTCAAGCGGCCAATAAGTCGATGGAGGTGAGTGCACCTAAACCATACTAAACTGTAAAACACTACAGTTTACCATACAAATAGAAAACTGCCGTTCTTTTCCGCCAACAGCGAAAGACTCATCCCCAAAGTCTTCGCACCGCCACCATAACCTACCCTAACTCCTGCAAAACGAAACCAAGATCCTCCAGGAATAACATCATCCCCTCATTGGATAGATGTACCCCATCAGGCCGGAAAAGGTGGCTGTCTCTGAACCGAATCCTAGGGTGGCGAACCACCCTCCCTCCGTGGGACAGCACCCACTTCGCCACCGCCCCGTTCACCTTTTTCCGGGCCTCATCAATCTGGCGACCATCCGCCACACCCCTCCAACTCAACCTCGGCACCATCAATGAAAAAACCAACACACAATTGGTCCATGCCGCGGCCACACTTGCCAGATCTTGTATCATGGCCCACCGCAGATCCAGGGATGTCCTCTTCCCCAGGTCGTTGCCACCTAGATGGACAACCAAGACCCTAGGGACTCCATGCTTGCTGGCCTGGCTAACTAGCCTACTCTTCAGCTCGCTCCACATCATCCCTCGCCAGCCAAGCCATCTAACACCCTGTGCTCCAGGCAACGCCTGAGCCCCCTCCGATGCCACAAACTTGGCCGCCCAGTACACATAGGAGTGGCCGACCACCCAAATAGCCAAATTGTCTTCAACCCAACCTGAAGGGGAAAAGAGGGGTAAAATTGATTACTAAAGCTTCATTAATTGCTTTCACCTGAAGGATCTGCCAAAAAGAAAAAACTTATAGATCTCGCTATTGCAGCAGTCACGGCCTAGCCGATCTGCACCATGCTTCCTTGCCAATCTGAAGCGAACATAGACACACAAAGGGGAAGTTCAAAATAAATTCAAACGAAATTAAAAGGGGGGGGGGAGGGGGGGTATAAAATGGGAAACACATGTAATAACTCAGCTGGAGGTGAAAGCGTAAAGACCTGCTGAGGGACTCTGATTAGAACAGATTAGCCGAATTGTATATTAGAATTCAGTCCGTCAAGTCAGGCAAAAAATCGCAAAATAACTCCAGACCCCCGCTGCCGACTCATGCCAGCAACGACGAGTAGCTAATCCCTGAGTAGGATAAAAAGGGGGAAACCAACAGACGCACAATACCATAACTTACAGAACTGTAACAACATAATACAAACGCAAATAAACAGAGCGCCATGCGCAATCCGCCTTCTCATGCCACGGGGCGAATATATCGTCTGTAACTTGACGACTTCCATCGCCCCACCACCTGGATTTCAGTTCTGGACAAACCCGCTGCCGCAGCCGACGTCGCAGCGCCTATTCGAAAGGAATGGGTACCGAACACAGCGGGTGGGAGGCCCAAGCCTGTCAAACAACGCCTCAGCATCCAACGAAACTGGTATTTCGTCACCGGCAGCCCGTCATAATGCAATAGCCATGACCCCCTCCTAGCAGGCCGCACAGCCACATATTGCACAGCCAGACCTACTGGGCAAACGCTCTCCTCCTGTGCCGGAACCAAAGTGACCCAGCGACCTCTCCCCACTTGGTCCGTCTTAGAGCGCCGCAATCTACACAGCAAGGACCTCTCACCCACTACCACGTCTCCGACCAGCATGCGCGAATCTGCTCTCTTGGAAGGCGCTACCAACTCCGATACCCTAAAGGCCCCGTGGTAAGCCATTGAGAACGCCAAACTGAACAAAAGCGTCTCAAACCTGGACGACGCGACTCGCCCCACCGCCGCGATGACGGCCGGCAACAAAGCCGCATCGATGGGCCGCCTCCCATCTGGAGGCGACGGCGCTACTCGCGCCCACCCTTTCATAGCCTTCTGCAGAACATCGCTTTTTGTCACATCGGGGACGCCCCGCAGCTTGCAGAAAAACGAGACTCCAGCCAAGTACCGGAATACCACCGCACGGGACCTACCGGAAACATACAGCTACCAAATAAAAGAAAGCATCAGCCGATGCCTGCTCTTACCTTTCTGCTGACGACCTTGGACAAACTCCTCCCATTCGTTCCAAGCTTGTCCGTAAGCCTTGAGCGTGGCTGGCGCGACTGACCGCAACGCTAGACCCTCCAGTCCGGCCCGATCACCTGCCAAACATAACCGGGACAATGAAAACCTTGCTCGTCGGCCTCGGGTGCCAACAACCAAAACCTCTCCCACTGTCCTCGCGACAAAGCGTCGGCAATTCCATTCTCCAAACCGGGCACATGTTGCGCGCGGAACCACAGGTTCCTGCGCAAGCATGTCAAAAGCAATTGCCCTAGCACCCGCAGAACCACCAACGACTTTGCCCTCTGGTATGCACCACGCCCAGATTATCGCATCTAAACATTATGCTGCGATTAGCCAGCCGATCGCCCCAGACCTCCAACGCTACCATAATGGGAAACAGCTCCAGAAGCACCAGATCTTTTGTTAGACCTTCGCTATGCCATTTTGCCGGCCAGGATGCCGCGCACCAAGATCCCTCCAGAAAACAACCGAATCCAGAGGCACCCACTGCGTCGGTGAACAGCTGCAACCGCTCGCTGTCCACCGCTGGCGCTTGCCATATGCACACCCCGTTGAACTCCTCCAGGAACGAGGCCCATATGGCCAAATCCCTTTTTATTTCGGAGGACAAACGCACAAAGTGATGTGGCCTGGCACACCCCGCCGTCGCCCTTTCCAGCTTCCGGCAGAAAACCCTGCCCATCGGTATTACCCGACAAGCAAAGTTCAACATGCCCAGCAAGGACTGCGCCTGCCGCAGCGTGACTTTACGCGACCCTTCGAACCGGCAAATGGAGTCGCGGAGCTTCGAAACCTTGTCCCGGGGCAGCCGACACTCTCCCGCCACCGTGTCAATCTCAATCCCCAAAAATGACAAGCATGAGGCCGGCCCCTCTGTTTTTTCCACGGCCACGGGCACACCGAAGTGGTAAAATAGAGCTCGGATGCTAAAAAGCAAGTCCCCGCACCACGTAGCATTAGCCGGACCCGCACACAGAAAGTCATCGAGGTAATCTGCAACCCCGTGACCCCCTGACGAAGACTCCACGCACCAATGAAGAAATGTGCTAAAACGTTCGAAAAATGAGCATGAAACGGAACATCCCATCGGCAAACATTTGTCGATGAAATACTCCGCTCCAATCCGGAAACCCATAAAACGGAATGAGTCCGGATGCAACGGCAATAACCTAAAAGCTGACTCAACATCAATCTTAGCCATAAGGGCCCCGGTCCCGTAGCTGCGGACCATCTCTAGCGCCTCGTCGAATGACTGATACACCACCGAGCAATGAGCCGGCGGTATTGCGTCATTGACCGACGCCCCTAACGGGTAAGAAAGATGCTGGATGAGCCGGAAAGCGCCTGGAGTCTTCTTAGGAACCACCCCGGCCGGAGAGATGACCAAGTCATCCACCGGGGAAGACATAAACGGTCCCTCCATCCTGCCCAACCTGACCTCCTTATCCACTTTCTCCCGAAGCACTCCCGGCAAGGCTCGGGCAGATTGGTGGTTCCTTTGTGCCCGCACGGACACCTCACTCGCAACAGGCAAGCGAAAACCAAACTTAAAACCGTCAAACAAAAATTTTGCATCCTCTCTATTCGGATACAATTCCAACCACCAGCCCATAGTCCCCAACTTAATTGGTGTTGGAGCTCTGCGGAGCGGACCCGCTCGCGGCCTGCTTGGGGTACGCTTGCTTACCCCGCGCTCCCTGTCTACTGCCTTTGAAACAACTGCAAGCAGGAGTGACGAAAACGACACTGCTTGCCAAAGGAACATGTTCCGCTGTTAAAAGCGAAACACTTTCCTCTCGTGGCGGAACGCCCTCCTGCCCGGCCGGCCGAACCACCTGCCTTGGCAAATCCGCCGTCCACGCCGGACGCCTGGGCTGATGGCCCCGCGCGTCGCCCATCCGTCCCCTGTTTCCGGGTTTCCTCCTCCTGTTGCGAGGCCCGGGTTACTTTGAGCCAGACCTCCACATCCTTAAATCCGAAGTCCATGACCCGCAAGCCATCCTGCTTCTCCCGAAACTCCTGATCATACCGACGCCATTCCGCGCCCGAGGATGTGCGCTGCATGTCGTGTACGAGATGCAGACACCGGATTACATTCATGTGCTCCTCCGGCCTATCCTCCAAGTAGCACGCCGCAAATACGCAGAACCCGGCCAGCCAATTATCGAAGGACCGGAAAGCCTCAGCCCCCATGCCCTTCTTTGCGGCCGCTGCCTTATAATCCTTCTTCATGGCCCTTGTTAAAACGAAAACGTCCACGAAGTCACCCCTACGAATCTTCTTGCGGCAGCTATCCCGCAGCCCCCGCATTACTGCGGTGTAGTCGCAGCGAACGACCCCGGGCAAATCGCGGCGCTTCTTGGCCCTACGAGCTTCCTCGCTATCCCGCTTGCGCCGCTTACGCCTCTTCTGCTGCTTTGCCGCCCGCTTGGCGAATTTCGTCGCCCTCTTCCTCGCCCTAGTAGTGCTACTTACTTCGGACGCCTGCGACGACAAGGAAGATGAAGAGGAGGAAGAAGAAGAGCTGCGTGAACTAGAGCTTGCGGAGGACCCCGATACTGACTGCACCACCTCACCTGATGCTGTCGACTGTTCCGACATGGAATCCTCTGGCGCGTCAACCTCGACGTCTTCATCCATGAAGCCTGCCATCCCTTCGTCCTCGTGTTCTACAAAAGACAAAGAAGAGGGGGACCCGGCTCGCACTCGCGGCGCATGCCGAGCCCCACGAGCGGGGGGCCCTGCGCCCACGCGCCCCTGCCCATCCCGTCCTTGCCCTAGCTCCAATTCCGCAGCGGCTGCTCCAAGCTCCCGGCAGGCGCGGGCCACCCGCTGCGCTGCTGAGGCTCCCCGCCTGCCTCCGCAGACGCGCCGGAACTTGCTGCCGCCCTCGGGGAGGCCACCGCGGCAAGCGGCCCCAACGCCTCCACCACTGTGGCCAGGGCCGACGCCAGTGCCCAGGGAGGGTTCCGACCGCCGCGAAAACCGGTAACGGACCCCGAAGGACCCCCGGCCAGCGCCCGGGCGCGATCCCGCGCCCGCCGCCCGACGGTCGTGCTCCCGTCACCCGACGTCCGCCGCCCAAGCGAGAAAGCGGGGGCACCCCTGTCGGAACCCCCACTCTCCCCATCAGAAAACGCCTCCTCCCCATGGAACTCAGAGTTATCCCCCGAACCTGGGGAGGAGCCGCCATCCTGCCACGCAGCGCGTGCTGCGGCCCTCCGGCCGCTGACCCATTCCCTGTTGCCCCTCCTCCCCCGGAAACCACTGTATTCTGGCTCCGGTGAAGTATTTTGGGTAGACAGGGAGGGCCGCGGTGCTGCTGCGCGCGGTCCCGCGCGTACAGCACCGCCCGCGGTGGGCACGCGCGCACGCCGTGTACGCGCCCCAGCACCGCTCACTGAAAGGACCTCTTGCCCCTGCCTTGGTCTCTCCTGCCCAGCGCTGCCTTCAACTGACATGCGCTGCACCCCCCTGTCCGTCCCCCTCCCACGGCCCCTGCCAGCCCCCGGCTGCCGGGGAGCTATGAGAGGGGACAGAAGCGCTGGTGATGTCCCTGCACGCCCCCGTGCGCGGTTGCGGCCACTTGCGGTGAGCGCGGGCGCGCGCGCACCTCGTGCGTGCGTCCCACTGCCGCCCGCCGCGAATGTCCCAGCCGCCGCATCCACTGCTGCCGCCGCGCGAGGCTCAGAAACCGGCCCCGCGCGGTGAACAGGCGACCTCTGTCCGGCCCTCTCCCCCTGCCCGGCACTTCCACTCGGCCGCGGCAAGGGGGGGGAGATAGAGGCCGGGTCTGCCCGCATCACCTGGCGCCCGCCGCGGCGCGCGCGCGCGCGCCCGCGGGCGCCCGACGCCGACACTGCCTCCGCTGCACCCGGAGGCGAAGGCCGAAGCCCGTCAACCCCCGGGCGGCCTGGACGGACCTCCGGCGCCCCCCGCTGCCCGTAACTAGCCGGCAACGCCTGCCCGGCCCCAAGCGGCGAGGCCGATCCGGCCCGCCGAGTCGCTCTCCTGCCCGCACCCGTGGAGGCTCTGGGGGACGGAGCCCCGTCCCCCAGGCCAACCACCCCTTCCCCTGGCTCAGCTCCACCGCTAGAACCGCGGTATCGAGCTGGAGGCCCAGCGGAACGGTGAGGGCGGGCAGACATGCTGACACTGAAGGATGGCACTGGCAGGGGGGGGACACAGCAGAATTGCACCCAAAATTACCACAAAATATGTGTGGACAATATTAATGTCTGCACAGCAGTATGCTGACACTGAAGGATGGTACTGGCAGGGGGGAACACAGCAGAATTGCACCCAAAATTACCACAAAATATGTGTGGACAATATTAATGTCTGCACAGCAGTATGCTGACACTGAAGGATGGTACTGGCAGGGGGGAACACAGCAGAATTGCACCCAAAATTACCACAAAATATGTGTGGACAATATTAATGTCTGCACAGCAGTACTCACCAAGGCAAAATCTCCACAAGAGAGATCTAAAATGGCCTCACCTTTCTTATATATCACAAACCCTCCCCTTCAAAAAGGGCTGTACTTTCTTCACAGCTAGGTCCACCCCTCACCAGATGTTTAACTCTTTCCTTTCCTATGCAGTCAATTCTCTCTCCATATTTACACACACGCACAATGTACATGATGTGGAGCTGTGTTATTACAGTACCTCATTATTCAGGGTCTAAAAGCAAGGAGCTCCAGCAAGTGGCTGAGCTGTGGCGCTGCTCTTGTGACCAGTGCCCATCCTTTCCGTGGGTGGTCTTCAGTATGCCGGCGGTCGGGCTCCCGGCGACCAGCATACCGGCGCCGGGAGCCCGACAGCCGGCATACCGACACTTATTCTCCCTCGTGGGGGTCCACGACCCCCCTGGAGGGAGAATAAAATAGTGTGGCGCGCGTAGCGCGCCACCGTGCCCGTAGCGTGGCGAGCGCAGCGAGCCCACAAGGGGCTCATTTGTGCTCGCCACACTGTCGGTAAGCCGGCGGTCGGGCTCCCAGCGCCGGTATGCTGGTCGCCGGGAGCCCGACCGCCGTCATATCGTAGTGAACCCCTTTCCGCGGCCCCATCTCAGGCCAGTCCACCAGGAAATCAAGTAAATCTTCTCTTTTTTAAAAAAAAAAAAACGGCTAGCCCGGTGTGCAGCGGCCAGCGCGGTGTGTAGTGACGGAGGCAGGCGGGTCGGGGGTGGCGGCCAGCGCGGTGTGCGGTGCGGAAGGCGGCTGATGGGGGAATGTGCCGGCCAGTGCGGTGTGCAATGCGGGCAACTGGGGGGGGGGGCGGCGGCCAGCGCTGTGTGTAGTGACGGAGGCAAGGGTGGCGGCCAGCGCGGTGTGTGGTGTGGAAGGCGGCCGATGGGGGTTTGTGCCGGCAACCGCAGTGTATGGTGCAGGCAACTGGCGTGAATGCGGAGGTGGTGTGGCCTCATCAGCAGATCGCGGCTCCTCCTCCACAATGGCCAGGCAGGAAGTTCAATAATCTTTAGGAAGGAGATGCTTGAGAGGAGAGCGGACCCTCCTTCAGACCAGCCTGGATTTACAGACTGGGGGCCGGGGCACTGTCTGGCGGCACTGCGGCAGCATACAATGAGTCAGAGTGACTCATTGTAATGCCAGCGATTATGGCCCTCTTAACTGCAGAAGGATGTAGGCCTATTTTCAATGGGAGGCCTGGAGCTGCAGCTCCATCCGCCCCATTGTTAACCGGCCCTGCTCCCACCATCGTTAGAATCAATGCACATGAAGAGTAACTACAGGGCTGGTCTTGTTTTGCACAAAATGATTTTGCAGCCGCTCTGCTGCACAGCCGTTCGCACTTCTGCAAAGCGAAAATACACTCCCCGGTGGGCGGCGACAATGCGTTTGCACGGCTGCTAAAAACTGCTAGCGAGCGATCAACTCGGAATGACCCCCACTGCTGGATATCGGGAGATTGTGGCAGATATTTTTGGTCTGGGCCGATTGATCGGAAAATCGACCATTGGGGTGTGTGTGCAAGATTTTCCCGAATGAAACGCCTACACGATCATTCGTACACACTATACAATAAATGAGGCCAATGTCCCAATTATTGGCAAATCAGCCCAATAATTATATAGTGTGTACCTAGCATTACAGTATGTGAGCGTTATATACCAATACATCTCTTACAGCTTTATAAAAGCAACACTTTGCCTGTAATAAAAATCATAAGCAGGGGGCCATTGAGGGAGTCAGGGTCTGCACAAAGGGAATGGCAGCAGGAACGTGGGATCAGGCAGAACAGCGTGAGGCAGACCAGCGGCAGCCATTGTGGTGTGAGCTGGAGGATCAGAGGAGAGCCAATCTAAGGCAACTTCTCAAGAGAGGTACACGCAAAGGGAGCCCAAATAACAGCCTGGAACAGGTCTGTTGTATCATTCGGGATGCCGGGGTCATGTAACCGCGCCGGAATCCCGACACCACTCGGAATCCTGGTGCCGGAACACTGACCGCCAACATCCCGAAGGTAAGTTTCAGGGTGACTGTTAGGGCCAGGGTGGGTGAGAGGGGGTTAGAGTTAGGCACTAGTAGCCGTAGCCACCAACTTCGAAGTATCAGCCCTAGCCGCCACCCCTGGACTCTTAGCCCTAGCCGCCACCCCCCCCCCCCCCCCCGAATCTTAGCTCGAGCCGCCACACCAGACGGGTTAGGGTAGGGGACAGGGGAACAGTAAAATAATTACCGCGTCCCCTGTCAGTATTTTCATTGTCGAGAGGCCGGTGTCAGTCATGTGACTGCCAGCATCCCAACCGCCAGGGATGGCGTATCACACCCGTTGTAGGATATTAAATCTTTACATTGTTGTGCACCTACCACACCTATGTGCTTACTCCAGAGCAAGAGGTAGGTAAGTGCACATCTATGCAAGTACAGTCCTTGGACTGGTGGGGCTACAGCCTGCACTGTGGAACTTTGACAGAGTTGTGTTTATTTATTCCAAAGTCATAACAACTATCTGCAGCTCAGTCTCAGCCCCCACTAACACAGACACTTTTCTTATGTATAACTTGGGACATAGGGGGTGATTCATATATGGTCGCTGCTGTGAGTTTTCGCACAGCGGGCGATCAGGTCCTAATTGCGCATGCGTATGCACCGCAATGAGCACGCACGTCGGACAACAACAACGGGCATCGCCGGTCAGTGACGAGATGGTGCGAAAAATCCAATTGCGCTGGCGTTCTCAAGGTGATTGACAGGAAGAGGCCATTTGTGGGTGGCAACTGAGCATTTACTGGGAGCGTCCGGAAAAACACAGGCGTGCCCAAGCGTTATCAGGGAGGGTGTGTGACGTCAGCTCCGGCCCCGATCAGCCTGTTCTCATCGCACTGGAGGAGTAAGTCCTGGGCTGCGCAGAGACTGCACACAGTGGATTTTAGCAGCTCGGTGTACATATAGGATCGCACACTTACACGGTGAATTTACACTACCGCTGTAGGCGGCGACTATCTGAACGCAGCACAGCAAAATTAGCAGCCCATCGATCAGGTCTGAATCACCCCCATAGCCCTGTACTGACAGCCAGAAGTTGGCTGTATACATTTTGCAAGTGGATTGCAGCAATAGTAACACGTGTATGTCTGTAAACCTGATATTCGCAATGTAAAGACCCCCCAGCTCCAGCCTCAGTTGTTACAACTAAAGGGACAGATTCATCATTGATACAGTGCAGAGATCTGTTCATAATAAGTGCCTACAACCGTAATAGGCAACAGTGTGCTATTATGTGTGACAGCATCATTCTGGTCCTTACTGCTATTGTGCCAGATTCTGTTAACACTTCCAACACTGGAAACTACAGGTGACACTCAGCAAACCCCCTGAAAATAGTATTGTGTGACATTGTCTCACTCTACTTTCTTTATTGTGCACCAACGAAAGCCTGGCCAGGGAAAATGCAAAAGATTATCTATCTAAATGCTATTTATATATATTGTGGGTCTCATTACTCGTAAATATATTACCTACTGTGAAACGTATTATTTGCAACTGATTTGCATTATTATTATTGTGTGTTTGTTATTGTTAAACCATTCGGTCTTAGATTAAGTGTAATATATATATATTTATGCTGTAGCTAAAGCATGTCAAAGCTTAAACCCTGAGTCTGGTTAACCCTTTGAGGTACGTGCCACTTATTGAAACTACTGTTGGCCTAGTGAAGTTAAAGCCTATGGCCCTCATTCCGAGTTGTTCGCTCGCTAGCTGCTTTTAGCAGCCGTGCAAACGCTAGGCCGCCGCCCTCTGGGAGTGTATCTTAGCTTAGCAGAAGTGCGAACGAAAGGATCGCAGAACGGCGCCAAAATATTTTTGAGCAGTTTCTGAGTAGCTCCAGACCTACTCCTAGCTTGCGATCACTTCAGACCATTTAGTTCCTGTTTTGACGTCACAAAAACGCCCTGCGTTCGGCCAGCCATGCCCGCGTTTTCCCAGGCACGCCTGTGTTTGTATCTGACACGCCTGCGTTTTTCAGCACACTCCCTGAAAACGGTCAGTTGCCTCCCAGAAACGCCCATTTCCTGTCAATCACTCAGCGGCCAGCAGTGCGACTGAAAAGCGTCGCTAGACCTTGTGTGAAACTGCTTCGGTTGTTGTGAAAGTATGTCGCATGCGCATAAGTGCCGCTTTTTAGCCTGATCGCTGCGCTGCGAACAACGGCAGCTAGCGATCAACTCGGAATGACCCCCCCATAAGCGTAATAATTTTAATAAAACGCTATCTGCGCTATTTATATTGAGGTCATAATACCATTGAGTTGCTAGCGGCAATAGCTGAGTGGGCGTAGCCTTTATATACACCTCTAAGGAGACGCAGCTTTACACATCCCTTAAAACTTACAATACAGCCGCAGATCTTGACAAAAAAATACAGCTACAGGCACAATAGGCAAAGACGTGTGTGATAGGCTGTAGGAATGACACAAAAGTAAGGGGTCGCTCTGCAATCAGTTCATCTGCTCCCCTGGACAAGTCAAGTTGCTGCCGCTTGCTTCTGCCGCTTACTGCGGTATTAAGCAGGCCACGGACAGAGGCATAACGCATGTGACCTCCCACCACTGGATATCAGGGCAGAGGAGCCATGAAAAGGAGCAGGAGGAGGGATTTATGTGTGGGCTGGGAATGGACTGACATTGGGGGGGGGGGGGGCGGGGGACTGGAGATGCAGAGACATGGGGCATGGTGCTGAGACACAGAGCTGGGGAGACAGAGGGGAGTGTGCTGGAGAGACAGAGAAGCAGAAATTAGGTTGGGGAGACAGGGGGTAATGTGCTAGAGAGAGAGAGACATAGGATTATTGAAGAAACACAGGGATAAGTTTGGAGAGACTAGAGGGGATGCGGCTGAGAGGCATAGGAAGAGATAAGGCTGGGAGACGGTGGATAAGGCTGAGGCGAGGCTGGGTGAGGCTGAGAGACATACAGTACAGTAGGAGAGATAGTCTGCGGTTAAGATACCAGCTGTCAGGATTCCAGCAGTCAAAATCCCGAAACTTGCCAGAATCCCGAAAGACGGAATCCTGATAAGATTAGCGGGCGGGTTAGGGATAGGGACAGTAGAGGGGGTTAGGTTTAAGCGCCACCCCGGGGGATAAGGGTTAGGCTGTGAAGAGGGGGGATAGGTTTAGGTGCCTTCGGGGGGAGGTTGGGGTTAGGCACTAAGGGGGAGGTTAGGGTTAGACACTACGGGGGGAGGTTAGGGTTAGGCTGCGGAAAGGGAGTGTTAGGGGAGTGGGGATAGCATACTTACCTCGCCCCTGTCGGGATTTTAAACATCGGGATGCCGGCATCAGTATTTTGACTGCCGGCATCCTGTCTGCTGGTCACACATACCGAACCCGGAGAGATAAGACTGAGAGATGGGAGATGAGGCTGGGAGACACGAGGACGGGGGAGCTTATGGCCATCAGGCCTGTACTTACCTGTGAGGGATTGGGGGTTCAAAATATATGAGTGTCCTGGACCCCAAGACATTTGTTGCTGATTCTGTTGGTGCAAGTATCTCATTAAGGAGGACAACACCTCCCGGACACGTCTTACTTTTCAAGGTTTCCGTCCTAGTTAATATTAATAATATTCCCAAATAAAAGTTTGATGAGAGGAGTCTCCTGGCTACATACTACGGAGGCCACAGCCCATAAATTACAGGAGCCTCGTTGCCACCATTGCTTTCTGCCACTGTGTGAACTGACTGAACAATGAACAGAGACGGAAACACCAAAAATCTCATTAAGGGAAATGAATTGAAATAATTTATTGATGTAATTTCTCAGTATTCAGAGGCAGCCACTACAAGCCTTAGATATAACAGAGACGTGGGATATACAGTCATTTTATGGTCATAATAAAACGTTTATTAGGTGGCTGGGTGATTATAGAGACTATAGCCATACACAGCATGACATGTTTACTGTATTATTACTTGAGACAATGTTCCTTCATTTTATGTAGTAAAAATTCTGAGCTCATCTGCAAACTAGAAATAAATACAATTTAGAATATTTGACATTATTTCCAGTAAGCCAAGTGTAACCCAATGATAGTTATAGCACACCCTACTTCCATGTAGCCACAAATGGTGAAACTGGGTCTTCTATTACACCTGGGACGTTTCCCAGAGATTGGTGGGTGCCAGAACTAGGGGTCGCAGCTAGGGGGAGCCTGTCCTCTGTTGGCAGCCAGCAGGGGCTGGCTGGAAACTTTTAGCCTGGGGGGTAAGTCCAGAGCACTGGCCCATAAGTAATGGTGCCATCTTAAATGGAGGGTTTTTTTGTTTAAAAAATATTTATTAATTAAAAAAAAAATTAGACCTGGGGGTATATTTACAAAGATTCGTGTTTTTGCCGTTTTTAAGGGTGTTTGATCTCGAATGGTATCGGGTGCATTTTACTGCAACTTTTTGAATCCTGATACGGTCATTCACTAAGCTGCCGACTTTTCCAAATTCGTATTTTCCGATGTCGATGTGATTCGTAATGTCAGGCAGTGTTTTACGGGAGTGAAGAGTAAAACACTGCCTGATAAAACACAAGTAATCCCGGCCGGATCTGTGAGATCCGTGCAGGGCGTCATTGTGTACCTTAAAAAGGTGTTTAAAGTGTTTTAAAATCTGGAAAAAAATGCGTGGGGTCCCCCCTCCTAAGCACAACCAGCCTCGGGCTCTTTGAGCCGGACCTGGTTGACAAAATATGGGGAAAAAAATGACAGGGGTTCCCCCATATTTCATCAACCAGCACCGGGCTCTGCGCCTGGTCCTGGTTCAAAAAATACGGGGGACAAAAAGCGTAGGGGTCCCCCGTATTTTTTAAACCAGCACCGGGCTCCACTAGCCAGGTACATAATGCCACAGCCGGGGGACACTTTTATAGTGGTCCCGGCGGCCCTGGCATTACATACCCAACACACCATGAAAGTATAACTTTATTACATACATGCACACCTCCAAACATACATACTTACCTATGTTCCCACGAGGCTCGGTCCTCTTCTCCCTGTAGAATCCTTGGGGTACCTGTGAAAAAATTATACTCACATAATCCAGGGTATCTTGTATTCTTTGTACAATACACGTACTTGTCAAAACAAAAAAACGGAAACCCGACCACGCACTGAAAGGGGTCCCATGTTTACACATGGGACCCCTTTCCCCGACTGCCAGGACCCCCCCTGACTCCTGTCAAAGAGGGTCCCTTCAGCCAATCAGGGAGCGCCACGTCGTGGCACTCTCCTGATTGGCTGTGTGCTCCTGTAGTGTCTGTGAGGCAGCACACGGCAGAGATACAATGTAGCGCCTATGCGCTCCATTGTATCCAATGGTGGGAACTTTGCGATCAGCGGTGAGGTTACTTTCGGTCAACCGCTGACCGCAAAGTTCCCACCATTGGATACAATGGAGCGCATAGGCGCTACATTGTATCTCTGCCATGTGCTGCCTCACAGACACTACAGGAGCACACAGCCAATCAGGAGAGTGCCACGACGTGGTGCTCCCTGATTGGCTGAAGGGACCCTCTTTGACAGGAGTCAGGGGGAGTCCTGGTTATGCTTAGGAGGGGGGACCCCACGCAATTTTTTTCTGTTTTTACACTAAACAGACCCTTTTCCATAGATAAGCATGCACAGATCTCACTGATCCGTGCATGGTTATCCAAACTCGACTGGAAAAAGCAGGTCTATTTTTTTGTTGCTTTTTTTAACGATTCGAAAAAAAATAGACCCGCACTTGAGCACTCAGAGACTAACACCCAAATACAAATGAATAGTGAATACCCGTATTGTATGAAATAACAGCCGCATTTGACCGATGGTCTATTCATTCGTATTTCAGAACTTTGCCAATCAAACCATTACGAATAGACCAGACACTACCGACATTTCTGCTTAGTGAATTCCCGGATTGGGACTTTGAGAAAAAAACACAAATCGGCCAAACTCGGATTTTTAGTAAATACTGGCCCTGGTGTACATTATCCGAAAGATACTTTATTATAAATTTGTCAGTGCGGCCGCGGCTTCAGCAGAGCTGTCTAGTGTAGTGGAAGGTGGCGGCCAGCCTGTGACACTTGGCAGTAGCGTGGCCCGAGGGGGGGTAGCACATGGCACCCTGCCCCCCGGGCCAGCCCGCCTCTGAAAACCAGGCCACTTTTCAGAATCATTTCCACTAACTTATTTTTATTAGAAACATTTTTTTTACTGTATAAGAGAGCAGAAAAATAAATATGAAAACAAGATGAATAATTAAATGTACAAACTTTTCATAACTGTGGAAAACAAGGAGGCAGCTAAAAAGTTAACCATGTCAGGCAGGGCCGTTTTAAGAGAGGAGCGGGCCCATGTGCAGAATCTGCGTGGGCCCCTTCCTTTCCACGGCGCCGCAGGCTCCGGCATTGTGCCAGAGTCTACTGCGCATGGGTAGGTTTCCAGAAATATGGTACCCACCATGGTCCGGAGACAAATGTACTACTGCGCATGAGCGACGGCCATTTTGGATGTGATTCTTGCTGTAGCAGCGGCACCTGTCCCGGGACTCCAGAAAGGTAAGTATAAAACAACATGCGTGCAGTGTGTGCTGTGTGGGCCCCCCCTGGACCCACAAAATAGTTTTTATTTCGTGACTAGAAAAATTTTATGGACATATTAAAAGTTATATATTAAAAAAAAAAATCTTTCTGTGCGCCAACAAAGAGACATTCTTTCCTCTTGGGTCTCTGTATATCTATAATTCTTGTCTCTGGTGGCACCCCCGGAAATCTTTATATGAGAACTGGAATTCCTTTATTTGTATAGATCGGGGTTTTGCCACAGTATTGAAAATATTATACTGGTGCAGAGAATCATCCCACTCCCCTTTCCTTTTATGATTCAACTTAGTGCTGGGTTGCCGGTGATGTTAGTACTGCTGGATTGCTGGCAGTGTCGGCAGTGCAGGAGTGCAGGCAATGTCCTCAGTGCTGGGGTGGCGGCAGTGTCGGCATTGCTGGAGTGCTGGCGGTATCCTCAGGGCAGGGATGATCATCAGTGTGGGAGTGCCAACGGTATACTCAGTGTGGGGGTGCCGGCAGTGTGGGGTGTCGGCAGTGTAGGCGGTGGTGTCGGCAGTGTGGGCGGTGGTGTCGAAAGTGTGGGTGGTAGTGTCATTTGCGCTGTGCATGCCTCCATGTAGTCCCGTTAAAGTCTTTGGGGACACACTGATTGTCTGATTGTAAAAGACAGCTCTCTTAGCCAATCAGTGTCCAGCACATTGACTTAATGGGACTTTGATACTGGTGTCTGAGCCGAAACAGCAAGATCCGACAGCGGGATCTCATGGTTTCGCCTCGGGTTGGGATCCGAGGTAGCTGGGGGCAGATCCAAGCCCCGGCTCGAGTGCTTCGGATCCCGGAAGTTCAGAGCGGTTCAGTTTCTTAAAATCCAAACCACCCATCTCTAATCATAATGCCCATTACACATTATGCCACAAACCGTAATGCCCATTACACATTATGCCACACACCGTAATGCCTATTACACGTTATGCAACACACCTTAATGCCCATTACACATTATGCCACACACCGTAATGCCCATTACACATTATGCCACACACCTTAATGTCCATTACACGTTATGCCACACACTGTAATGCCCATTACACATTATGCAACACACCTTAATGCCCATTACACATTATGCCACACACCGTAATCCCCATTACATGTTATGCCACACACCATAATGCCCATTACACATTATGCCACACACCATAATGCCCATTACACTTTATGCCACACACCGCAATGCCTATTTCATATTTTGCAACATACAGTTATGCCCCTGACACCATTATATGCTCCACACACAAAATTGTCCCGGACAAATTATGCCCCACAATAAAGCATCTAATTACTTTTAAATTACCTACTTATTGCCAGGGGTCTCATGCTTGTTGCCAAGGGGTTTCCTGCTCATTGCCAGGGTCTAATGCTCGTTGCCAAGGGGTTCATGCTCTGGGTTCCATGCTCATTGCCAGGGATTTCCCTCTCATTGCCAGGGGTTTCCTTCTTTTTGCCACGGGGTTACATATGGCTGCAGTAGGCACCGTGGGCTGCATGGGCACCCGCTGCCACTGACACCATTGAGGGAGACAGTCAGACGCTAGAGATGCCACTTGGCCTTTAGCATCTGGAGAGCATGGAGACAAACACTAGAGGTCATTTGGGACCTCTAGCATCTGTCTCCCTCAATAGTGTTGGTTGCAGTGGGCGCCCATGCAGTCCACGGCACCTGCTGCAGCCAGGGCGCAGGTGGGCAGCAGCGGCTGCAGGGTGACTGTGGCCAAGCCCTCAGGCCGCTGTGCCCCGGATGGCCGACCTGTTTGCCCCCACCTAACTCTTCTACCAGTACAGCCTGTGTGCAGGTGAAACATCCACTTTAAGAAATCCAGAACTGTGTATCCCTATCTCCCACACAGAAGTCTCCATATAATAACGCTCATGGATTGATTGATTGATTGATTGATTGATTGATTGATTGATTGATTGATGTGTAATAAGATACAGTATGTGTGGGGATGGCATCATTCCTGTCACAACTATACGCACAAAACTAAACACCTATCACAAGGGCCGTATGTTTCCTATCGGGTAAAAGCCAGCAATTGTTTATTTCCTGTAAACAGTGACTCATTCCCAGCCTTTATGTCAAACAATGATTCATGAATCCACAGCTGTCGATATTCCCGGCAATCTGCCCTTTACATCCTGCGCAGGTTCAATAGTCTCATAAAAAGAAGAATTGTGCTGGATAAAAATATTCTTTTCTAAATGCCTCAGAGGCGTCATTTCCCTCAGGGCTGAGGAGGAAGCTGTCACACACAGCAGAGCGATTTGTGTCTCCTGCGCATGCATCTAAGTCACACCGCGCATGCGTCCAGAGGGCCTGATACGGATTTGTACGCAAATGCGATGGTTAACTTCCAAATCCTAGCCCATTGTGACACAGACTTCCTGGACCCAGCAGAGGGGTCCTGGCGGCTGGTCTGGGGGAGCTTTGGCTTACGTAGACTGGCCGGGTGCAGCAACCACTTGGACGCAGCACTGGGATTGCAGATACATGCACGAGGCGTCTCCTGCTGCATTTGAAAATGGTCACTGCGCCAGTTTCCAGGTGGTTTCTGCAACACTGTTACTGCCACTGGTGCGGGACGCCAGAGGGTAAGTGTTGGAAAGGTAGGTGCAGGGTGTGCAGTGTGGGCCTTACTTGCCCCCATCGGCCCGTGTGCCCCACACACACACTGCTCCCATTATAGATACGACAGTGGTGCATTGATAATTAACAGCCCCCACATTACATTAATAGTACCGCCAATACTTTACAGTAATCTCCCACCAACAGAAGTACTCGCTAGGTTCATAGGCCTTTCCCCAGGGCATGTGTTGTGCTCAGGCTACATCCAGAGTTTGATATTGCAATCACTGTTCCCATCTGTGCTCATTGTACATGTACAGTAGATGTCATCAATGCTCCGCTGCTGATAAAGTTAGATAAAACAAGGAGGCAGCTAGGGGGCGCCATAGAAGAAGGGGTTCCTTTTTCCCTCTCCTCCATGTTAAGTTAGCAGCACTGCCTGTTCTTGTTTGCACAGAAATAAAGACTCCCTGTGTGAACATACTTTCTGCTGCACCCAGGGGTCAAAGGGGACACCTGTCCCGGGCCCCAAGGATCAGAGGGGCCCCAAGGATACACAGCTTAGTGCCCAGCACGGATGTGAGCCATCTTGTCCTATTAGGACAGCGAGCTGTAGGCGGTGTGGGCGCAGCCTCAGAGTGACAGGAGCCTCTCACACACAGTGACTCCGCTGGCCAGGATTCCTGGCCTCCTCTGGTGGGGTGTGAGGGCTGCATGGTACCTGCTGCGTGGTGTTCGTGTCTGAATACTGGGAAGTGCAATGCAGGTGAGTCTCTCCCGGCACTAAATCAATCCTCCCAAACCACCCCTGGCGGCTGTCCCCGCTGTTAAAAGGAAAGATGTGATGGTCGCGATGTTTCCAATGTTCCCGATGTTCCAATGATTCCAAATGATGTTCCAAAGTTTGTTGGGGAAAAAAAAATTTTTGTTTTTTTGTTTTAACTAAAATCATTTTGGATAAGGATAGATTCATGTTCTTCACCTAAATCACTCATAGAAAAAAACACAACAATTTATAAGCGTTTTTTTGCAAGAAAAAAATTAGTTAAGTGGTTAAAAAAAATCCAAGTTTGCCCAATATCCCACACGGCCGTGTTACATCCGATCCCCAGTATCTGATTTCCGGGGGAAAAAAGAGAGGTGGGAAGCCGGGAGGAGAGCGCAGGAAAGCCGCTTTGTAATGAAGGTGATAAGGGGATCTCCCATCTTTATCTACTGGGATTTAGTGGCAACCAAAGTTCAAAAAGTGTGTCCCCTACTTTCAAATGAAGTGACCCCTAATCAGGCTTATCTACAGTATACATAATTAGTGTGTTTCATTCACAGAGGTGAAAAATATCAGCTTTAAAATATTCATGTTCCATCTTTGTTTCATTGTATGAGCTACAGTATAATTGTTATTTTCTTTGTAAACTTGCATTTTGCAGAATTTATAGTCTACGTTTTGACAAAGGACAGACATTTTTCAGCAGGGTGGCGCGGAGGAGGGTAAATTCTGCCAGCGAATCGTGTGGCATTCCGCACAATGAGGAGGAAAT
This sequence comes from Pseudophryne corroboree, assembly GCF_028390025.1. Classification (NCBI taxonomy): domain Eukaryota; kingdom Metazoa; phylum Chordata; class Amphibia; order Anura; family Myobatrachidae; genus Pseudophryne; species Pseudophryne corroboree. The sequence goes on from NC_086445.1 coordinate 1,035,876,678, forward strand.
TCTGCAGAAATTTTTTAAAGTGTCATGTTTATTTATAACGGGATCTGGTCTGCATCCCGATACTGGTCAGAACACCTACAACGGGATCCCGACATCAATCACAAATGCCGGCGCCGGGATTCTGTAAGTATACCGGGGCTGGTTAGGGTTAGGCCACGAAGGGGGAGGGGGGGGAAATTAGCTGTAGGTAGTATAGGGTGGATTAGGGTCAGGCTGCAAGTAGGGTGGGTTGTGTGGGGTAGGCTGTAGGGGGGTAGGTTTAGGCAGTATAGGGAGGGTTAGTGTCAGGCTGCAAGGAGGGGAGGGTTGTGGGGTAGGCTGCAGGGGGGTAGTTTTAGACAGTATAGGGAGGATTAGGGTCAGGCTGCGGTAGGGGAGGGTTTAGGGGTAGGGGATTAGGGTTAAAAATCTCACCTAACATGTGCTGGGATTCTGCACGTCGAGATGCCTCTGTCTACCTGACCACCTCCACACCCCATTGGTGCAGTAAAGCAGTTGTCAGGTCCCGGCCTGGGAGTTACTCACCCGCTGCCTTCCCGCTATTCGACCCTGTCCTAGCGGGGGTCCTACTTAGTGAAAGTCCGGGTGCATCAATCCTGTGTCATGCCATCAGTAAAGCATCCTGAGACCATATGTGCGGTTACTTCTCAGCCAAGGAATGGGCTCACTCACAATTCTGCCTAAGAATACAGCCATGAATAAAGAATGGACCATCCTCCAAGAGCAACTTCTCCCAACCATCCAAGAACAGTTTGGTGACGAACAATGGGGGTAATTCAGACCTGATCGCTAGGCTGCGTTTTCGTACAGCCTGCGATCAAGTCTGAACTGCGCATGCGTATGCACCGCAATGCACAGGCGCGTCGGTCCGCAGCGACGGGGAGCGACGGGATGTTCAACAAAAGCGATCGCACGGGCGATCACAAGGTGACTGACAGAGAGGCCGTTTGTGGGTGGCAACTGACCGCTTTCAGGGAGTGTCCGGAGAAATGCAGGAGGGACCAGGCGTTTGGAGGGAGGGATTCTGACGTCAGCTCCGGCCCCGATCATCGCACTGGAAGAGTAAGTTCTGGGCTGTGCAGAGACTGCACAAACTTCTGTTTGTGCAGCTCTCCTGCACATGCGATCGCACCCCTGCACAGCGATTTCACCCTCCCCCTGTAGGCGGCGACTACCTGAATGCAGGGATGCAGAAAACGCACCCTAGCGATCAGGTCTGAATTAGGCCCAATGTCTTTTCCAGCATGATGGAGCACCTTGCCATAAGGCAAAAAGGATAACTAAGTGGCTCGGGGAACACAACATCGAAATTGTGGGTCCATGACCAGGAAACTCCCCAGACCTTAATCCCATTGAGAACTTGTGGTTAATCCTCAAGAGATGGGTGGACAAACAAAAACCCCAAAAGTCTGACAAACTCCAAGCATTGATTAGGCAGGAATGGGGGGCCATCAGTCAGTATGTGGCCCAGAAGCTGACTGACAGCATGCCGGGTGAATTGCAGAGGTCTTGCAAAAGAAGGGTCAACGCTGCAAATATAGGGCCTAATTCAGATCTGATCCCTCCTCTGCAAATTTGCAGCGTTCTGCGATCAGATAGGCACCGCCCATAGAGAGTGAAAACCCGCCCCGTGCAAGTGTGCGAATGCATGCGTACGCCGTGCAAAAACTTAGCCAGACAGCGGACATCTGCAAATCCGTTCGTAACTCACTCACCATCGAATGATTTTTCCACTGTGTGTGCATAGGCCAGGTCTTACTCCTACAGTGCGATACACACAGGCTGATCAGGCCGGAGCTGACGTCACACACACGCCCTGAAAACGCTTGGGAACGCCTGCGTTTTTCCTGACACTCCCAGAAAACGGCCAGTTACCACCCACAAACGTCCTCTTCCTGTCAACCACCTTGCGTACGCCTAGCGATAGAAATGTTTGCACCATCCTGTCGCTGTTTGGCCTCGCACCTGCTCATTGCGGTGCATACGCATCCGCAGTCATTCAATAATCGGCCGCTGTGCGAATTTGCACAACGGCGATCGGGTCTGAATCGGGCCCATTGACTCTTTGCATAAACTTAATGTAATTGTCAATAAAAGCCTTTGACACTTAAGAAATACTTGTCATTTTACGTCAGTATACCACAGTAACATCTGACAAAAAGGTGTAAAATCACTGAAGCAGCAAACCGCGTGAAAACCAATATTTGTCATTCTCAAAACTTTTGGCCATGGCTGTAGGTGTCAGATGAATGGGATGAAACATTGTTGTAAATGATGTTATAAAGTCATACATCCATATTGCGTCATTATACTCTTGTTGTACCTCATATGATACGTGTGAAACAGAACAATAAAGAGACCTGTAATGCAGACACCTGTAACGAGGATAAAAGGTTTAATACAAATTGCAGTCACAAATAGATATAAAAGCAAAGCATGTACTGTAATACATCAGATGGCTGGTATAGCAGAACATCTCCTAGTCATCAGACCAGACGGTACGTCAGAGGCCACAAGGGTCCGGAAACCCAGCGTCCCTTTTATGGTCCTGTATGGTCAGTAGTGGGGAGTTTAAAAGTGGGTCAAAAAGGAACATTTTTACATATCGGTTGCGAGGGTCCCCAAAAATTTTTTGGACCACTCGAGAAGATGATTGTTGTTTATTTTTTTAATCGGCGCCTAAAGATTTTGTATTTACGCCCTATAGGCATGCCCGCAGGACACCACCGCACTGCGCTCTGCGCTTTTTTTCATACTGTTTGTTGCTAAGTAGCAGAATACAATAGTTTTGACTCCGTAATACCCGCCCTGTTCACCGTATAGTGGGGGTCATTCCGACCCATTCGCACGCAGCGGTTCTTCGCTGCGGTGCGAATGGGTCAGAACTGCGCATGCGCAGCGGCCGCAATGCGCATGAGTGTCATTGCCCAGCAACACCCGTCGCTGGGCAACGACAGGAAGAGAGAAGAAAGTGATCGCTACTGCGATCGCAAGGAGATGGACAGCAGGGAAGCGTTCCGGGGTGCATACTCACCGTTTTCCGGGCGTGGAGATCCGAATGCAGGCGTGTCCAGGTGTTTGGAGGGCGTATATCTGATGTCAATCCCGGGACCTTCGTCGCTGGATCCGTCGCACAGGGTAAGTAAGTCTGACCCTGGTCTTGTTTTACAGGAAACTTTTTTAGCATAGCAGGGCTGCACAAGCGATCACATCCCTGCTATGCAGAAATACACTCCCCCATAGGTGGCGTCAAGTTGATCGTACGAGCAGTAAAAAGTTGCTACGTGCGATCAACTCAGAATGAGGGCCAGTGTCCTATAGTAAGTGCGCTCAACATGGCGGTAACATCTATCATGCTGTAGTAGGGATTTGCAGCTCTCAGCTTGTTGCGAACAAATACATGCAACAACCCAGAGCTCACCACGTGGAGGTGGCTGCAGCTCGAGTCCCACCCGCCGCCCACCCTGCCACGTTATAACGTGCTCAGCCGATCACTGATCATTGTTCTAGCGGCTTGTAATCTTATTTAGAAAGCTTTAAAATCAGCTGTGCCTACAGTGACTGTCTCTTAGGAGCATATTTATCAAAACAAACTTGCCGGATGTTCCACAAACATCAGCAGAATGTACGTACGGGGAGCGGCAGCCGCTCATATCTCCGATGTCTGCTGCAGTCCACTGTTTATCCATATTTATTTAGCAGTATAAGCTGCATTCCGCAGAGGATTCCAGGAGAGGGATCCGAAGTCTCACATTCCTCAGGTCCCACCGAGCAGTGTTTGGAATGCCAGATGAAATTAGGAACTGCAATGCAGCATTAACAGACTTCTGAATTTATATACGCAGGGACAGTCCCAACGTTTGTCACACACTGTCTTCATTTTTAACTCTTTTTTTTTTTTTTTTTAAGTAATCTAATGTGTTGCCTGCACAAATCTCTGCCTCGTTTCTGCGGCCGCCGAATCCTCGCTCACAGAGTCCTGTCATTTTCAGCTCGAATTTCTGGAGTATTTATAATTTTTGGGTATTAATTTCCTATGAGTTGAGCAGCATTTGGCGTCACCTGCTATTGCGTCCACTTTTCCTGCCGCCCCCTCCTCTCCGTCCTCCTGCATCGTTCCATCCTCCTACCATTGTGTGAATGTCAGCGCGTGGGAGGCGATGCCAAGGGGTAGCTCCTGAAACGCTGTGTCCTGCCCTGCAAAGATCCATAGAATGGCCAGTTATGCCGGGAACAGAACATACACGTAGGACTATTCATGTACACTGTATCTATCCGCTCTTGTGCTGCAGGCTGTGCAGTGTTGTACTCTTGTGAAACAGTAACCATCTTGCCTGATCTAGATGAAGTCACAGCCCTTGCTGGGCTCTCACTGCAGTACAGTATGGATCGGGTGCAATCGCTCTGCTTGATACATCGTTTCCTCTTCCTCCCAAAGGCTTGGAAGCAGTTGCCATGGTGACACAAGCTCTGAGTCAGGACCATTAAGGATCGCCATGGCAACAGGCGCTTCACTCATCACTTCCAAAAAGTATGACAGCGTTTAACTGGGGATGCTTGTAACCATAAAGTAATTGGGTGGTCTCAATGAGCAAGAGCAAGGCATTACTCTGCTGTATCACACAGGGGACAGAGAGACCTGGTGGGATTAAGTGACGGGGGAGGGGGGTGGGGGGTGTTAATGATCAATTTAACAAACAACCTTGAGGATAAGTCATCAGAAGTGACAGCTGACTGTTCCTGGTCCCTGGAAATAAGGAAAGAAAACAGGGACAATGCACCACCAACTCCATATATTATTGTAAAACCTGCAGTGGAAATGTCAAACCCAATATATAATACCACCACCGATGTCCAGTATATAATACATCATGTATATATAATTCCCAGCACATACAGGAATACAGCATGTCACATCATGGCACTCTGCTAGGGTGTAGTATGGTATGCCGGCGGCCGGGTTCCCGGCAACCAGCATACCGACGCCGGGAGCCCGACCGCCGGCATACCAACAGTGTGGCAAGCGCAAAGGAGCCCCTTGCGGGCTCGCTGCGCTCGTCACGCTGCAGGCACGGTGGCGCGCTACGCACACCACGCTATTTATTCTCCCTCCAGGGGGGTCGTGGACCCCCACGAGGGAGAATATCTGTCGGTATGCCGGGTGTCGGGATCCCGGCGCCGGTATACTGTGCGCCGGGATCCCGACATTCGGCATACTGAAGACCACCCACTCTGCTAGTGTGCTGGGCGGACCATTGAGATGCACTTCAGGTGATGAGAAGTCTGATATTGTGGGAGGCACTGTCCTGTCCACTGGTGTGGCTGTTATGTGAACTGGGGAATGGAGGCAGCAGAAAGCCACAGACTGAGAGTTATATAGTGGGAGGAGCAGGTTTCCCAGCAGCACAGAGTATATCAGGAGATGAGTGATGTGTCAGTGAGGACAGGGCTGCATGTGACAGGGGCAGTGACATGATGTGAGGAGGGGAATGGAGGCAGCAGGAAGCCACAGACTGAGAGTTATATAGTGGGAGGAGCAGGGTCCCCAGCAGCACAGAGTATATCAGGAGATGAGTGATGTGTCAGTGAGCACAGGGCTGTATGTGACAGGGGCAGTGACATGATGTGAGGAGAGGAATGGAGGCAGCAGGAAGCCACAGACTGAGAGTTATATAGTGGAAGGAGCAGGGTCCCCAGCAGCACAGAGTATATCAGGAGATGAGTTATGTGTCAGTGAGGACAGGGCTGCATGTGACAGGGGCAGTGACATGATGTGAGGAGGAGAATGGAGGCAGCAGGAAGCCACAGACTGAGAGTTATATAGTGGGAGGAGCAGGGTCCCCAGCAGCACAGAGTATATCAGGAGATGAGTTATGTGTCAGTGAGGACAGGGCTGCATGTGACAGGGACAGTGACATGATGTGAGGAGGGGAATGGAGGCAGCAGGAAGCCATAGACTGAGAGTTATATAGTGGGAGGAGCAGGGTCCCCAGCAGCACAGAGTATATCAGGAGATGAGTTATGTGTCAGTGAGGACAGGGCTGCATGTGACAGGGGCAGTGACATGATGTGAGGAGGAGAATTGAGGCAGCAGGAAGCCACAGACTGAGAGTTATATAGTGGGAGGAGCAGGGCCCCCAGCAGCACAGAGTATATCAGGAGATGAGTGATGTGTCAGTGAGGACAGGGCTGCATGTGACAGGGGCAGTGACATGATGTGAGGAGGGGAATGGAGGCAGCAGGAAGCCACAGGCTGAGAGTTATATAGTGGGAGGAGCAGGTTTCCCAGCAGCACAGAGTATATCAGGAGATGAGTGATGTGTCAGTGAGGACAGGGCTGCATGTGACAGGGGCAGTGACATGATGTGAGGAGGGGAATGGAGGCAGCAGGAAGCCACAGACTGAGAGTTATATAGTGGGACGAGCAGGGTCTCCAGCAGCACAGAGTATATCAGGAGATGAGTGATGTGTCAGTGAGGACAGGGCTGCATGTGACAGGGGCACTGACATGATGTGAGGAGGGGAATGGAGGCAGCAGGAAGCCACAGACTGAGAGTTATATAGTGGGAGGAGCAGGGTCTCCAGCAGCACAGAGTATATCAGGAGATGAGTGATGTCAGTGAGGACAGGGCTTCATGTGACAGGGGCAGTGACATGATGTGAGGAGGGGGATGGAGGCAGCAAGAAGCCACAGACTGAGAGTTATCTAGTGGGAGGAGCAGGTCACCCAGCAGCACAGAGTATATCAGGAGATGAGTGATGTGTCAGTGAGGACAGGGCTGCATGTGACAGGGACAGTGACATGATAGGAGGGGAATGCAGGCAGCAGAAAGCCACAGACTGAGAGTTATATAGTGGGAGGAGCAGGTCACCCAGCAGCACAGAGTATATCAGGAGATGAGTGATGTGTCAGTGAGGACAGGGCTGCATGTGACAGTGACATGATATGAGGAGGGGAATGGAGGCAGCAGGAAGCCACAGACTGAGAGTTATATAGTGGGAGGAGCAGGGTACTCCAGCAGCACAGAGTATATCAGGAGATGAGTGAGGTGTCAGTGAGGACAGGGCTGCATGTGATAGGGGCAGTGACATGATGTGAGGAGGGGGATGGAGGCAGCAGGAAGCCACAGACTGAGAGTTATATAGTGGGAGGAGCAGGTTTCCCAGCAGCACAGAGTATATCAGGAGATGAGTGATGTGTCAGTGAGGACAGGGCTGCATGTGACAGGGGCAGTGACATGATGTGAGGAGGGGAATGGAGGCAGCAGGAAGCCACAGACTGAGAGTTATATAGTGGGAGGAGCAGGGTCTCCAGCAGCACAGAGTATATCAGGAGATGAGTGATGTCAATGAGGACAGGGCTGCATGTGACAGGGGCAGTGACATGATGTGAGGAGGCGGATGGAGGCAGCAGGAAGCCACAGACTGAGAGTTATATAGTGGGAGGAGCAGGTCACCCAGCAGCACAGAGTATATCAGGAGATGAGTGAGGTGTCAGTGAGGACAGGGCTGCATGTGACAGGGGCAGTGACATGATGTGAGGAGAGGAATGGAGACAGTAGGAAGCCACAGACTGAGAGTTATATAGTGGGAGGAGCAGGGTCCTCAGTAGCACAGAGTATATCAGTAGATGAGTGATGTGTCAGTGAGGACAGGGCTGCATGTGACAGGGGCAGTGACATGATGTGAGGAGGGGAATGGAGGCAGCAGGAAGCCACAGACTGAGAGTTATATAGTGGGAGGAGCAGGGTCTCCAGCAGCACAGAGTATATCAGGAGATGAGTGATGTCAATGAGGACAGGGCTGCATGTGACAGGGGCAGTGACATGATGTGAGGAGGCGGATGGAGGCAGCAGGAAGCCACAGACTGAGAGTTATATAGTGGGAGGAGCAGGTCACCCAGCAGCACAGAGTATATCAGGAGATGAGTGATGTGTCAGTGAGGACAGGGCTGCATGTGACAGGGACAGTGACATGATATGAGGAGGGGAATGCAGGCAGCAGAAAGCCACAGACTGAGAGTTATATAGTGGGAGGAGCAGGTCACCCAGCAGCACAGAGTATATCAGGAGATGAGTGATGTGTCAGTGAGGACAGGGCTGCATGTGACAGTGACATGATATGAGGAGGGGAATGGAGGCAGTAGGAAGCCACAGACTGAGAGTTATATAGTGGGAGGAGCAGGGTCTCCAGCAGCACAGAGTATATCAGGAGATGAGTGATGTGTCAGTGAGGACAGGGCTGCATGTGACAGGGGCAGTGACATGATGTGAGGAGGGGAATGGAGGCATCAGGGAGCCACAGACTGAGAGTTATATAGTGGGAGGAGCAGGGTCCCCAGCAGCACAGAGTATACCAGGAGATGAGTGATCTGTCAGTGAGCACAGGGCTGCATGTGACAGGGGCAGTGACATGATGTGAGGAGGGGAATGGAGGCAGCAGGAAGCCACAGGCTGAGTGTTATATAGTGGGAGGAGCAGGGTCCCCAGCAGCACAGAGTATACCAGGAGATGAGTGATGTGTCAGTGAGGACAGGGCTGCATGTGACAGGGGCAGTGACATGATGTGAGGAGGGGAATGGAGGCAGCAGGAAGCCACAGATAGAGTTATATAGTGGGAGGAGCAGGGCCCCCAGCAGCACAGAGTATATCAGGAGATGAGTGATGTGTCAGTGAGGACAGGGCTGCATGTGACAGGGGCAGTGACATGATGTGAGGAGGGGAATGGAGGCAGCAGGAAGCCACAGGCTGAGAGTTATATAGTGGGAGGAGCAGGTTTCCCAGCAGCACAGAGTATATCAGGAGATGAGTGATGTGTCAGTGAGGACAGGGCTGCATGTGACAGGGGCAGTGACATGATGTGAGGAGGGGAATGGAGGCAGCAGGAAGCCACAGACTGAGAGTTATATAGTGGGAGGAGCAGGGTCTCCAGCAGCACAGAGTATATCAGGAGATGAGTGATGTGTCAGTGAGGACAGGGCTGCATGTGACAGGGGCACTGACATGATGTGAGGAGGGGAATGGAGGCAGCAGGAAGCCACAGACTGAGAGTTATATAGTGGGAGGAGCAGGGTCTCCAGCAGCACAGAGTATATCAGGAGATGAGTGATGTCAGTGAGGACAGGGCTTCATGTGACAGGGGCAGTGACATAATGTGAGGAGGGGGATGGAGGCAGCAAGAAGCCACAGACTGAGAGTTATCTAGTGGGAGGAGCAGGTCACCCAGCAGCACAGAGTATATCAGGAGATGAGTGATGTGTCAGTGAGGACAGGGCTGCATGTGACAGGGACAGTGACATGATAGGAGGGGAATGCAGGCAGCAGAAAGCCACAGACTGAGAGTTATATAGTGGGAGGAGCAGGTCACCCAGCAGCACAGAGTATATCAGGAGATGAGTGATGTGTCAGTGAGGACAGGGCTGCATGTGACAGTGACATGATATGAGGAGGGGAATGGAGGCAGCAGGAAGCCACAGACTGAGAGTTATATAGTGGGAGGAGCAGGGTACTCCAGCAGCACAGAGTATATCAGGAGATGAGTGAGGTGTCAGTGAGGACAGGGCTGCATGTGATAGGGGCAGTGACATGATGTGAGGAGGGGGATGGAGGCAGCAGGAAGCCACAGACTGAGAGTTATATAGTGGGAGGAGCAGGTTTCCCAGCAGCACAGAGTATATCAGGAGATGAGTGATGTGTCAGTGAGGACAGGGCTGCATGTGACAGGGGCAGTGACATGATGTGAGGAGAGGAATGGAGACAGTAGGAAGCCACAGACTGAGAGTTATATAGTGGGAGGAGCAGGGTCCTCAGTAGCACAGAGTATATCAGTAGATGAGTGATGTGTCAGTGAGGACAGGGCTGCATGTGACAGGGGCAGTGACATGATGTGAGGAGGGGAATGGAGGCAGCAGGAAGCCACAGACTGAGAGTTATATAGTGGGAGGAGCAGGTCACCCAGCAGCACAGAGTATATCAGGAGATGAGTGATGTGTCAGTGAGGACAGGGCTGCATGTGACAGGGACAGTGACATGATATGAGGAGGGGAATGCAGGCAGCAGAAAGCCACAGACTGAGAGTTATATAGTGGGAGGAGCAGGTCACCCAGCAGCACAGAGTATATCAGGAGATGAGTGATGTGTCAGTGAGGACAGGGCTGCATGTGACAGTGACATGATATGAGTAGGGGAATGGAGGCAGTAGGAAGCCACAGACTGAGAGTTATATAGTGGGAGGAGCAGGGTACTCCAGCAGCACAGAGTATATCAGGAGATGAGTGAGGTGTCAGTGAGGACAGGGCTGCATGTGACAGGGGCAGTGACATGATGTGAGGAGGGGGATGGAGGCAGCAGGTAGCCACAGACTGAGAGTTATATAGTGGGAGGAGCAGGGTCCTCCAGCAGCACAGAGTATATCAAGAGACGAGTGATGTGTCAGTGAGGACAGGGCTGCATGTGACAGGGGCAGTGACATGATGTGAGGAGGGGAATGGAGGCATCAGGGAGCCACAGACTGAGAGTTATATAGTGGGAGGAGCAGGGTCCCCAGCAGCACAGAGTATACCAGGAGATGAGTGATCTGTCAGTGAGCACAGGGCTGCATGTGACAGGGGCAGTGACATGATGTGAGGAGGGGAATGGAGGCAGCAGGAAGCCACAGGCTGAGTGTTATATAGTGGGAGGAGCAGGGTCCCCAGCAGCACAGAGTATACCAGGAGATGAGTGATGTGTCAGTGAGGACAGGGCTGCATGTGACAGGGGCAGTGACATGATGTGAGGAGGGGAATGGAGGCAGCAGGAAGCCACAGATAGAGTTATATAGTGGGAGGAGCAGGGTCACCAGCAGTACAGAGTATATCAGGAGATGAGTGATGTGTCAGTGAGGACAGGACTGCATGTGACAGGGGCAGTGACATGATGCGAGGAGGGGAATGGAGGCAGCAGGAAGACACAGACTGAGAGTTATATAGTGGTAGGAGCAGGGTCCCCAGCAGCACAGAGTATATCAGGAGATGAGTGATGTGTCAGTGAGCACAGGGCTACATGTGACAGGGGCAGTGACATGATGGGAGGAGGGGAATAGAGGCAGCAGGAAGCCACAGATTGAGAGTTATGTAGTGGTAGGAGCAGGATCCCCAGCAGCACAGAGTATATCAGGACATGAGTGATGTGTCAGCAAGGACAGGGCTGCATGTGACAGGGGCAGTGACATGATGTGAGGAGGGGAATGGAGGCAGCAGGAAGCCACAGACTGAGAGTTACACAGACAGAGGATCAGAGTCCCACAGCAGCACAGAGTTTATCAGGAGAGTGCTGAGTTATATAATAGAAGGAGCGTTGTGTGCATGTAGGCAGAGTTGAGTCATGTGTATGGTGGAGGGTGACACGCAGACCCTTGACCTCCCCCCTTCCAGAAAACGGGGGTGACACACCCCTGATTTAAGAAACATTCCTGTCAATCAAGCTTTGGCAGAGGAGAACTACGGGTGTCATCGTAAAGCCCGTTCTGCACATGCGCGGCAAGAACCTTGTGCAGCCGCAGATTCCCGATAATCAGGAATTTGCGTCACCCCCTATCCGTGCGCAAAACCCTAAATCAGGCCCTACGTCACCAGCAACATATCCACATTCCAAATGCAGCCACAGATGGAGCTGCACGTAACTCACAATTAGGCCCAATGGGGGTCATTCCGACCTGATCGCACGCTAGCTATTTTTAAAAGCGCAGCGATCAGGTCGCTACTGTGCATGCGTATGCATCACAATGCGCAGGCGCGTCATATGGGTTCCAAGCGGATCATTGCTGAGCGATGGATTTAACGAAGAATCCATTCGCACAGCCGATCACAAGGTGATTGACAGGAAGAAGGCGTTTGTGGGCAACTGACCGTTTTCTGGGAGTGTTTGGAAAAAACGTAGGCGTGTCCAAGCGTTTGCAGGGCGGGTGTCTGATGTCAATTCCGGGACCTGACAGGCTGAAGTGATCGCAGCGGCTGAGTAAGTTCTGGGCAACTCAGAAACTGCACAAACTGTTTTTGTACCGCTCGGCTGCACATGCGATCGCACACTTGCAAAGCTAAAATACACTTTCCTATAGGCGGTGACTATCTGATCGCAGCACAGCAAAAAATAGCTAGCGAGCGATCAGGTCTGAATGACCCCCAATGTGTCTAGAAACAAATCACTTACAATTTTAATTCTTGCCAACCTTTCACATTAATACAACATGATGCATCTTCTACATCTGGAATCTCAGGCATAATAGTAAACAGAACCCGTCCTCATTTGTTTAAAATGATTTCCCATAAGAAAATAGTAATTTATTATGAGTCAAACTGTAGAGAGAGAAAAATTAGAGATACGGAGAGAGAGAGAGAGAGAGAGAGAGAGAGAGAGAGAGAGAGAGAGAAGATTACAAGTACATGTATAGCTAGTGATTCTGTTGTCATTGGGGGACTACAAGTACTAGAATGCCTCGCTTTTCAGTTGCCATGATCACAAAGTATTCTGCAACTCAGCAAATATGACACGGGCACTTATATTATACTGATGACAAGAATACAACATCTGCGTATACATGTCACTGAAATTATGTTTATTTTCCTGCTAATGTGAATGAAGAACGATTTTCGCACGTCGCCCCCGGGGAGCCGACTGTACCGTATGGGGGTCATTCTGCATTTACATTGTATTGCTATGACCTGTGCTCAGATGCGGAGGCTTCAACTGATTACCCACAGCCAATATTGACTGACTGGCACCATATCATGTGGCGGGATACGGTCATTACGTCGACCACTATTGGTCAACATGCATTAGGTCGACATGCGTTTTTCAAATTTTTACTTTTCATTTTTTTTTACTTTTTCATACTTTACGATCCACGTGGACTACGATTGGGAATAGAAAACTGTGCAAAGCGCAGCGGTAGCGGAGCGATGCACCTTACCCGAAGCATGGCGTGCCAAGCGAGCCATGCGAGGGGACACGGTGCACTAATTGGGGTTCCCGGTCACTTTACGATGAAAACAACACCAAAAAAGTAAAAAAACCTCACGTCGACATTTTTCCATGTCGACCGTGTTCATGTCGACCTAATGACTGTGTCGACCTATTTCAGGTGGCGACCTAGTTACTGTCGACTAATAGTGGTCAACCTAATGACTGTCGACCCTATGACCCATACCCCATGTGGCACCCTGGCAATTACCACATGCCCAATATCTATCCCGCGATTGACCTCTCCTTGGGCATATCAGACAGTGGGGGTCATTCCGAGTTGATCGCTCGCTAGCTACTTTTTGTAGCCGTGCAAACGTATAGTCACCGCCCACGGGGGAGTGTATTTTCACTTTGCAAGTGTGCGAACGAGTGTGCAGCCGAGCGGGACGAAAAAGTTTTGTGCAGTTTCTGAGTAGGTCTGAACTTACTCAGCCGCTGCGATCACTTCAGCCTGTCCGGGCCCGGAATTGACGTCAGACACCCGCCCTGCAAACGCCTGGACACGCCTGCGTTTTCCCTACCACTCCCAGAAAAGGGTCAGTTGACACCGACAAACACCTTCTTCCTGTCAATCTCCTTGTGATCGCCCGTGCGAATGGATTCGTTGCTAGAAGCATTGGCCAGCAACGATGCTGTTTGTACCCGTACGACGCGCGTGTGTATTGCGGTGCATACACATGCGCAGTAGTAACCTGTTCGCTGTGCTGCGAAAATCGGTAGCATGCGATCAACTCAGAATGACCCCCAGTGTTCTCTGCAAATGACAACTGTGCCCGGGGGGACATCTGAAAGAACCCCTCTCCATCCAAGTGCCAGGTATCCCAATCTGGTCATCCAGGTGCCCAGGGCGTGTTTCTGATACCGTTGGATGATACAGTAAGTCTGCGCCTATGTCTGAGCCGCACCGCACATGGGTCCTGTATGTTAACACTCAGAGAGACTAATTACTGTTTGTACACAATGCTGACGTACATACAACTGAGTGTTCATCAGCATAATGCGCACGTGCTGTGATTGCACTGCATGCGCAAAGGTACTTTCCGAATCCGCTCGCAGTGAGATTTTTTTTACGCAGAGTGATTAACAGGAATGCACTATCTGGGGGAGGTAACGGGGTGTGGCGGCAAAAACGCAAAAACACCTTATTGGAGATTTCCATACTGCTAGCACCATACAGCGGCCACCGCAGGCAGGCAGTAGCGAGAGCCGAGACATAACCAATAGAAGAGCATAAGGCAGCGTGACCTAATAGGGTACCCGTGGCACTGGCGTCTCTTGGTAATATTGTAGAACCAGTGAGCTAGCGCCAGCGTACTGTAGGTTCTTCTCACATAGAGGTCTATATAACTCCCTATTTACTTACTTCACATGGATACTGCAAAGGGCTAATTACAGTAGCTCTGTCGTCTGGCCCGTGTTCACCAAGCTCTGACTAGCGTTATCTTATCGGACCACGGCTCCATTAGCTAATGCGTTTGCCACTTAGTGCCTAAGGAGACATTGTCGCGGCCTCAAGTCTCCACCGTAACAGGCTTCTAAATGGCACATCCGCTTATGTGCAATATCAAAAATTGCAATTACAATAGTTTCACAACCAAGGTCTACACCGCAAAAACCTCTCATCAGAGCCCCTGTGCTGGCAAGAAATCTTTGATGCATAGATATGAAAATTAATTCTTCATTGCTGTGATTTGGGGTGATAAGGAATTAGCGGGCATATCCAGATTAAGATGGGAGCAGGGCATATTGAACCCCGTGCCCCCCCCCCCCCCTCTGTCAGGGGCACACTGACATCACTAGCTCTCCCTCTTGTGCAGCAGCACCCCCAGGCTGCCATAATGTGAGCAGGAGAGGACACATTGCAGGCAGAAACACAGGAGTATCACGTTTCATGAGATACTGACAAAGAGGAGAGTTAGGAAGGGTGAAAGAGCTGTAAGTGACCCCGGGATCCCAGCTTCTCCTCCTCCCCACCTGGGTGTCAGGGTCCTGTGTAACCTGTTATCTAATGAGAGCATTCGTGTCTAGAGAGAGAGACATACACACAGAGTCCTCCTAAGTCCTGTCCCAGTGTGTAAGTAGTGCAGAGGCTGCTGCTATTGCATTTTTGCGAGATAAATTATAGATTTTATTTTTCTATGTGTATTTTAATGTTGTTTAAGTTGTCTTTGTTCCACTGCAGGAAAACTTTATAATATAGTTGTCTTTCAATTAGGTGGAGCTACAGTATAAACAGTACCCAGGCATAATTAAACTATTAGGTTAATATACACCATTGGTTTATATTTAATATACACAATCCATACCTCCCAACATGATCCATTCCAAGAGGGACTAAATGCTCTCTACCTGGACTTTCCTCTTAATATATGATTGTACCCTGCAAGCACAATCGCACCTGCACACGTACTCTGTGTAGACAAAAGTGATTGAACTCCCCCCCCCCCCCCCCTGCACACGTGCGCAAACTGAATGCTGTGCTCCTGCGGCAGACAAGTGTTTGTGAAGGTATAAAATGGGAAGACGGGCACTGATTAGATCATTCGCTAATGAAATGGCTTTCTGGAAGGAGCTAGCTGAGTTTGAAAAGGGGGTCATCGTAGGCTGCATGATGTCATGTTCCCAGGGTGACGCTGGACTGGTATTCAGGGGATTCAGTCACCCAGATGGAAAGGCCAGCTCAGAGTCCAGATCTTAACCTCACTGAGAACCTCTGGGATGAATTGGAGCGTTGGTGCGTTCTAGACCGACGCGACCTTCTTCAGTGTCACAGTTGGTCGCTGTACTTAAGGCGGAATGACAAAACATACCGCCTGCTGTTGTCCAGGAACGTGTGAACAGTTTGGCAAGATGGGTGTCTGCAGTAATCCCAAGTACTGACGTCAATAACATCTCATTGATCAACTTGCTGCGGGGTCCAATCACTTTTATCTACAAAGTATAACTGCCAGCACCTCCGAGTCAGGACCTCTATCTGATGAACGTCTATCAGCAGAATTTCTCACTCAGGTTCCTCAAAGCCTTCTCTCTCCTTCCTGGACGCTCTGCAGCTGTCACACATTCTCTCCGTACTGTTATCCTGCCCTCTCTCTCACAGGATGTGCCTCTCTCTGCTGTCTCGCAGTAGTCAGCTCCTCGCGTGGTCACACAGCCACCCACGACCCCCTCACTCATACTCCCAGCTCTAACTCTGCTCATCTCCTGGACCTCTACTGCCACTTGTGTCAGAACTCTAAGGGGCCGATGTGTTAAACAGGATTTGCTGGATATCCCCTGAAAACACCCATTTTTTGGGAGTACCCACAAAAATGTAAGGTACTAGAGATGTAGCATAGATATCTGGCGCGATTGCTCCATTTCCTCCATTTGCCGCAGGAGTCAAAGATTTCTCAGGGGGCTGCTGTGCTGTTGTATTTACCAAGCTCCGGAATGTGAAGCGTATTTGGGATATGCTCCCGTGGGGGTTCTGAAAAATAAGTGACGTAATCGCTAATGCAATCATTTCACTTCTTACACGTGGCAGGGATGGGAGCCTTCCCGAGGCCCGGCCACCGCATGTGTATATTCATATATTCCAGTGGATGTTAATCTCCTGTTGCCGGGAATAGCGGCGATAAATGACAATTATCGGATCTAAAACCTGATCATTGATAATCAGGCCCCTAAGTCTTTGGATGGGGGGAAAGGCACAAAGTACCCCAACTGTAGCCAGAGGAGGGTCAGGGGTAGGCATATTATGTTGGGTTAAACGCGACGGCCTTTTAACAAGCGACGTCCCTGCGTTTCTCCAGAGTGACCTACAGTACTTGCTGCTTCTCTGTCTGCTAATGTAATCTGTGAATTACAGAACTCACATACTATAATTTGTACAGGATATGTTTATTTGTGTCCATTACACATCATTATCTCTGCAGTGCTCGCCAGTCTCCGCAGAGCCCACTCATCATTACCAGGTGACCTCGGCCGTGGACCTTTTACTCTAAAGACCTCTCGTCAGCTGGAATGTTCTGAAACCTGCCAGACAGTGATGGTTGCATTCTGTATACAGCCCACGGTGACAGCATCACCCCCTCATTAAATGTAACAACACGTCTCTCCAGCCACCCACCAGTCTGCTTAGCAGATTCTGGGGGATGGCGCAGAGAGATGGATCCTCGGCTCCTCCGAATGACAACTTGGCAGCGATAAGATGCAGACAACAGACCTAAGCTGCCATTTCCTACAGCTGACTGTCACAGAACCTGGCCACTTGACCCATAGCATGATAGACATCTCTCGCCTTCAGAAACCTACTGAGTGTGACCGAGTTCTCCAAACAGGAGACTTCCAACATCTCAACATCCAGCTACTTCTGTTTATCTCTCCAAGGCTTGATACACCTCCCCCTATCTCTGCTCAGCATTGTAGATTCTGAACACAGGTGCTCCTGACAGTTTCTCAGATATCCCTATTAACCTCTTACATGTTTCCAGGTCCGCTAACAATACACAAAAGGGGTCCCTGGGGCTCCCAGACATCCGTCTTCTCGACTAACGTCTCCTAAACAAGGCGGAATCCATATCTGTGGTGGAGGCGTAAAATGAAATGTTGAGAGCAGTGTGTTAAGGTTATTCACAGAGGGAATAACACGTCTGCGCTCACACGGTTCCTATGTAGCAAGGCGTAGCGTGGAGCGCTCTTAATTGCTGACAGCACCCCCAGTAATAATGAGGTCTGAGATACTGGAAACATCAGCGTCGACGCTGGATCCAGTTAAACTTTTCATAGAGCGCTGTCTCTCACAGAGAACCTTCAGCGCGGTCAGAGATTTTATCATTCAAACCGAGCCGTTCACGGGGAAAAGAGAAATCAATTCTACCGAATCAAGGCCAATTAGTCATACGGAATCCTGGGGAGGAAATGACTGACAGCTGGAGAGAGAGGCCGAGTATTACAGAGAAAGCCAACAGGTCGGAACTGCGCAGGGTCAAGTGGGACCAGTGCATCACAGAACACAGATAACGCGGAACCCGTTTATTTCTGGCTAGTATTTTATTTAATTGTGTACAAAGGGCCCTATTCAGGTTTGTTAGCAAGCAACTGGGCAAACCCACGTGCAGTGCAGGTGGGGCAGATGTAACATGTGCAGAGAGAGTTAGAGTTGGGTGTGGTATGTTCAAACTGAAATCTAAATTGCAGTGTAAAAATGAAGCAGCCAGTATTTACCCTGCACAGAAACAATATAACCCACCCAAATCTAACGCTCTCTGCACATGTTACATCAGCCCCACCTGCAGTGCACATGGTTTTGCCCATTAGTGTGCTTTTTGTTTTGCTAACAAGGTCTGCGATCAGATAGCCGCCACCCAGGGAGAGTGAAAACCTGCAATGCATGTGTACGCCGTGCAAAACATCGCCACACATTGGACATCTGCAAATCCGTTCGCAACTCACTCACCATTGAATGTTTTTTCCAGTCTGTACGTAGCCCAGGACTTACTCCTACAGTGCGATAGAATCAGGCTGATCGGGGCCGGAGCTGACGTCACACACCCGCCCTGAAAACGTTTGGGAACGCCTGCGTTTTCCCTGAAACTCCCAGAAAACAGCCAGTTACCACCCACAAACGACCGCTTCCTGTCAATCACCTGGAGTATGCCTAGCGATCAAAATTTCTGCACCATTCTGTTGCTGTTTGGGCTCACACATGCCTATTATGGTGCATACACAAGCGCAGTCATTCGATAATCGGACGCTGTTCGATTTCGCACAATAGCGATCTGGTCTGAATTAGGCCCATTCAATTCAGAGCCGGCCCTAGGCATAGACAAACTAAGCAAATGCTTCTGCTGATTAAAATGATATGCGGCATGCCTATATTCTGTGTGTGACTGCGGCTGTATCTGCATACGAAATGCAACGTTATAGTGTATTCCTAGAAATCACTGTAACGTAGCATTTCATATGCAGATACAGTCACACTCGCACACAGAATATTGACATGTCGCATATCATTATAATCAGCAGAAGCTGTTTGTGCATCCTAGTCACATAGCAATGCATTGCAAATAAGACTCATTTTCATAAAAAAGGTGCCCGACTTTAGCAGAGCTGCCAGCTGACTCACGCCAGGTATCTCCTGATGCATGGCGAATTGAGGCAAGATGTATGAGGACACATCTGTATCCAAGCAGAGGCAGAGGTCAAAGTGTTAGCGGCCATGTGAGTGCTGTGTGCGGGTAGGTTGGTTGTGCAGTAGTGTTCGGCATATGTGTATGTGTAAGGGGCATTATGTGTCATGTGTATAAATGCATTAATAATGTGCAGCATATGTGTAAGGGGCACTGTGTGTGTCATTATATGTATAAGTGCACTAATAATGTGCGGCATATGTGTAAGGGGCATTATGTGTGTCATTATGTGTATATGTGCACTAATAATGTGCAGCATATGTTAAAAAGGGACATTATGTGTGTAATTATGTGTATGAGGGCATTAATAATGTGCAGCATATGTGTCAGGAACATTATTTGTATAAGGGCATTAATAAGGGTTGGCATAATGTGTAAGGTGCATTATGTTTATAAGGACATTAATAATGTGTGTCATATGTGTAAGGGGCATTACTGTGTGGTATTATGTGTATAAATCCATTACTAATGTATGGCATTATGTGTATAAGGTGCTCTATTGTGTGGCATAACGTATAGAAAAGGCATTACTGTGTGGTCTAATGTGAATAAAGAGCAATATGGTGTGGTGTAATGTGAATAAGGAGCAATTCAGTGTGATGCAATGTGAATAAGGGGCACTACTGTAAGGAGTAACGTATATAAAGTAAAGTAGCACTACTGTGTGGTCTAATGTGAATAAAGAGCAATATGCTTGGTATAATGTGAATAAGGAGCAATTCAGTGTAGTGTAATGTGAATAAAGGGCACTACTGTAAGGAATAACGTATATAAAGTAAAGTGGCACTATTGTGTGGTCTAATGTGAATAAAGAGCAATATGGTTGGTGTAATGTGAATAAGGAGCAATTCAGTGTGGTGTAATGTGAATAAGGGGAACTACTGTGAGGAGTAACGTTTATAAGGTAAAGTGGTATTACTGTCTGATGTAACGTGAATTAGGGACACTATCACATGATCAAATGTGAATAAAGTTGCACTACTGTGTGGTGTAATTTGAATTGGGGGTACTGTTGTATGGCCATGCCCCTTCCCAGGAAGAACACACCCTTTTTGGGCTGTGCGCCGAATGTGCGCACTGTTCCTATTTAAAATATAGGAGGTAGGAACACCAAAATGAGGACTGCTATGGGTGAGGGGTGATGGTGCTGGGAAAGGGGTGCAGGGTCAGTGGCGGAACTAGCGGTGGTGCTAGGGGGCACCAGCCAAAATCTTGCCTAGGGCATCATATTGGTTAGGGCTGGCTCTGATTTAATTAATTAGTTGACATAGGCGTCTATTTACTAAACTTTGGATGGAGATAAAGTGGACAGGACCAGCCAATCAGCTCTTAGCTGTCATTTTTCAAACTCAGCCTGTGACATGGCAGTTAGGAGCTGATTGGCTGGTACTTTACCTCCGTCCACTTTATTTCCATCCAAAGCTTAGTAAATAGACCCCTATATTAGAGACCGGGTGTACAGCGTGGGCCAGAATACTACTGAGATCATCGGCCTGTTCTTGTTCTACAAATGGAGCATTACGCTGAAACGCCAGTCATTACAGTTACTAACGAGAAGCCATCTCAGAAGCCGCCATGTAACTGCGCTCCGCAGTAATAAATACATTATTTTATCAAAGTGCAAAACAGAGAGACCCCATGCGGTGACACGGCTCAGTGCTCCGGCAGGGCTGTCAATCATGTGTCTCACACCTATTCTGCATTTAGACATCTACATGATTTAATTTGAAAATGGAAAGCTCTCTGCGTGTTCCCTGAATATTTAGTCACATATTTATGTGAATATTTAGTTGAGAAAAAGTGAGAGAGGGAGGGGGGCACCGTAATTATTTCCATTTAGCTCGGTCCTTGCAATTGTAGTTACTGACCTATAATTGTTCTGCACAGCGAGTTCTTGCGGCAGTCTTGAACTATTGTAGTGCTACAGCCCAATACATTTATATCATAGTTTTGTAAAACGGGTTGGGGGTTATAGGTCAAAGACGCCACTAGTTCCTAGCAAACAATATGGCTGCCTCCGCTTCATCTCCAATTGCTGTAAGTCCCAATATTCATATTTAAAAATTCCAGCATCATCAGTAGACTAAAGCAAATGCCTCCGTCCTTTTTGTCTGTCTTCTGCCCTGTCTACATTTTTCATAAAATGTGATGGATTAATGTTCCAATAGTCAAAAGCCTTATCGATCGGCACTTATCATGACCAATGTTTTCCTAAGAATACTTAGCGGCTGGTGGAAACAGTAAGGGGGCTGCTGGCACGCGTCGTCCTCTTTCCCAGTAACGCCAAACTTTAATACATCATCTTTTCTTTCATTCTCCTTCTCACCTGTTCACCAGCTTTCTCCGCAGCGAAATACAGCTCCGGGCATCAGAATATTATAAATACAGTTTATGTAGAGTTGGACACAAAGGCAATTTGTGCTTAAATCTCCCCTCGAAAATTGCATAGAATTTGTACCCCCATGAACGTGCACCAAACACTTGCCATGCCGAGGAACACACATTCACACACATTTACAACCCCAGAGACTGAAGATGGTGTGTAAGTGCGGCCAGTGGGCCTAAGTCAGGTTGGATCGCAAAACGCAATCCAACCATAAAACTTGCTAAAAGATGCTTGCGCAGCGCCCGTACTGTGCATGCACCCACATTTTCTGTGGGTCGACTCTGCCTGTCAATCAGACAGAGGTGGTCGCGGGGGCGGCAATGATCCGTTAGGCGGAGATGGAGCATTTTGGGGGCGGAGGTGGCCAAACAGGGGCGGCGTTGGTAAAATGGGGGCGTTGCGTGGGCTTGATTGAGGCGGTTTCGTGAGGTCACACGCAGCTGCCACGATCAGAAACATCCTCCTTACTGAATTCGGCACAAGGTACAGAAAAGGGCACATTCACATAGTACACCGCCCACAGGAAAGGCGCATATATACCTGCTAGGAGGCAGATCACTTGCAGGTTCCTGGGGATGATTATGATTGGTGGTTACATCTGATTGGACGAATGCTGCTTAATCCCTCACACGAATACTATTAATGAGGCTGCGGGGATCAATTTGCATCATTACAGTGATATCTGACATCAATCTGAAGCAATAACGCAGATTCTCCTGTCATCTATTAAAGAGGAAGGCTCCGGATGTTGCATTGATTTAAAGCATTGATACTTTGCTTCTTGTAACAGGATTTTATATTGTAAATGTGACTATTAGTTATGAATAACTCCGTCCAGCCATGTAGTAGATTATGTTTGAGTTGTGTGCTGTACATTTAGCCTTTGCACCATCACTGTGGAGCCACATCGTCTGGTGTAACCCAGATGCATACTGCGTGGTTCTCTCCAGGGATAAACAGGCACATGCACCGCCCTCGCTGAGCTGGCTGCATGCTACGCATAAGGCCTCTCCACCCAGCTAAGCAACATGCAACTTTTCCGGGGTGCATTTTGCATTTATAATATAGACGCAAATTGCATCAGCCAATCGCAACCACCTCCAATTAGAAAATGATGCTGTTTCCCGGCACTGTTAAGCGGGGGCAGGGCCACAATATTCCGATTCAACACAAATCACGCTATCACGGGTAGCTCCAGGAGACTTGCCCACTGTTCCAGGTGACCGGGAGCTCCACACGACTTTTAGAAGCCTCCCGGGGCGATACCGGAAAGTAGGCAAGTATGGTATATTGCAATTCTGTACGCCTGCAGCCAAGGGAATGCTAATGAGACCATAATCCAAGTATCGCTCATCTACCGCACTCTCCGTCAGCAGGAGCAGCTGTCATCACTATAATCGTCTGCAGATTGGAATTAATGTGACATATATATTTTGCATGCGCACAACTCAGAATAGTAGATATCTCTAGCTATACACCCATGGCCAGGGGTGTAAGTTCATACTAGGAGGTCAAAGGTGAGATAGTTGTTGGTGCCCCCCCCCCATTTTGCTCGCAATTCACTACCAACACCCAGTCCCAGCAGCACCCAGACACACACTCTTTCCAGCGGCACCAAGATGGTAGGGGGGTGTACTATTTACCAGGGCCCGGGGTTGTTAGATGGGCCCAACTCAGGTCATCTGCTAAGGGGGAAACGGTCCTGCAAGGTGGAGGGGACATTAGGGTGGGGAGAGTGTGCACTCAAGAGGCAGTCTCTCCCCATAGGTGCCGGCTGCTGTGGGAGGGGCTGTGGGAGGGGCCTTGCCTCCTGCAGGTTGCCCTCCCCCTCCACATTTACTTCCCCACCCCAGCAGCACCCAGGTAAGGAGAAGGAGGACCGCGTCACATGGCCCCTGGGCTCCCTGCAGGCAGAACCTGGAACAATTGAGGAGGTCAGTGTGCCCCTTTTAGGGTTGGCGCCCCGGAGGCGACTGCCTTACATTGCCTCCTGTATTTACACCTCTGCCCATGACACTCCCACGGAATGTTGTCTTACGTGGTTACGACCAGTAATAAGACCCAATAACACCCAATCTGCCATCACAGAGAAAGGACTGAGATGTGTACAATCCAATCTTGTAAATTCACTACATTTCCTATACCGCCTGTGACACATGCGCAGTTTGCTAAAGATCACTAGATGCAGCCACTTTTGGACTTGCGTGCAGTTCAGGACCATAATCTTTTACCTGCTAATACATATAGTAATCCCCCAAAATTTCTGGTCTGCTATTGGCAGGGATTGGGGGTGTCAGACAGGGTTTAATTTGTCTGGATGTTGTCCAGGTGTGTTAGTTCCATGAAATAATCTCTTGTACATAATAACAATAATCCTGGAGCTAGAAAAGGTTCAGAGGCGGGCGACCAAACTAATCAAGGGCATGGAGACGCTGGAATACAAGGAAAGGCTTGCAAGGCTAGGCATGTTTACATTGGAAAAGAGGAGACTAAGAGGGAACATGATCAACATCTACAAATATATAAGGAGTCAATACACAGAGCTCGGGAGGGACCTGTTTTCTATAAGATCAGCACAGAGGACACGTGGTCACTCGCTTAGGTTAGAGGAGAGGAGTTTCCGCACATTGAGGCGAAAAGGTTTTTTCACAGTAGGGACAATACGTGTTTGGAATTCCCTGCCTGAGAGAGTAGTAATGGCGGACTCGGTTAACACCTTTAAGAATGGGTTAGATAAATTCCTATTGGATAAAGATATTCAGGGTTATGGTGCGTAGGCACGCATTATAGTTAATATAACTAGTCCTAACATAAAAATAACTAGTCCTATAATAAGACTGCACAGGAGACCACAAATAGGTTGGACTCGATGGACAATTGTCTTTTTTCAACCTTAGTTACTATGTTACTATGTACAGGCTACTGTAAAATCCACCTCCCTTCCACTATCAGTGCAGTGGGGCTTATTTGATAAAACGGAAATGTGAAATGCAAATTACGTAACCCATAGTAACCAGATACCAGCTTTCATTCGTCTGACCGCACTATTTTTCTACAATCTGACATTGGGCTACAGCGCCTCATTAGTTTTTAAACCACATTATTTAATTAAAAAAAGCCACTGTGAAACTCGTTGACCTGCGCCAGGTAAAGAGAGTTTTGTCCTCGCAGCAGGCGAAGCTGTCGCAATCAGCTTCCAGCGAGATAAATGCCATTCTGCAAAATGCCTCCGTCCTATTCAGCCATTTAAATGAAATACACAACTTCCCTATATAATCAGCAGCTGCTCGAGTGTGCCTGTCCTTAAATACTCTGCGTGACTCACTGTATTCCTTCGCCAACCTGATACACTTCTTAAACTGTGATAGATATTCTCACACGTATTAATTCTTCTCCAGATTACATGAATGGAAATATGAACAGTACATTAGAACTCAGAGGTGTGAATTGATCCTGTTTGACCTGTACTTAATATACAGTACCTTTGTGCATAAGCGCGTTAGAGGGGTGCAGCTGTGATGGAGCCCTGACGGAAACATAAAATCCCCCCTTCTATGTGCAGGAAAAGGATAAGTAGTCAGAATGTTGACATTTGTACCAAGCTCGCCGGAAAAGTAAAACTAACAGATTTAGCAAAAGTTATTTGTTTAAATATAAATATATATATATATATATATCTCCTATATATTTGCCTTAATCTGTGACTCTGTGCCCGTAACGCTGGGCGGAGTCACAGAGCTGGGCGGAGTCAACTGCATCTGCTGCAGGGAGCTACCCCATACCCAGCGCCAGCAGCAGTCAGGTGCAAGACCCTACCTTACAGTATAGGAGGTGAGGATGGCCACTAGCTGCCGGCTGCTGTGCCTGCCCCCCCCCCCCCCCAATCACCTGTGACAGCGGGCTGTGTGCTGTGCAGTGCGGATCCCGGAAAGGGGGCGGAGCTACGGTGTCACGAAGGGGAGGGGCTACACGGACTAGAGGGGCGGGGCTACACGGGGCCAGACAGCTGAACAGTGGTGGAATCAGCATTGCAGTGACGGCCAGCCAGACTTGGTAAGTGGAGGGTGAGAGAGAAATGTGTGTGCGTGTGTGTATATAGTGTGTGTGTGTGTATATATGGTGGGGTGTGTGTGTTTGTATATATGTGTGAATTGTGTGTGTGTGTGAGGTATGTCTGTGTGTGCGCACTTTATAGACGCCACTGCTGGGGGGGCCATTACATGCAAGGACGCTACTAATATAGGGGGGGCATTACGTATAAGGACGCTACTAATATAGGGGGGGCATTACGTATAAGGACGCTACTATTATAGGGGGGGCATTACGTATAAGGACGCTACTACTATAGGGGGGGCATTACGTATAAGGACGCTACTACTATGGGGGGGCATTACGTACAAGGACGCTACTACTATAGGGGGGGCATTACGTATAAGGACGCTACTACTATAGGGGGGGCATTACGTATAAAGACGCTACTAATATAGGGGGGGCATTACG
This sequence comes from Pseudophryne corroboree, assembly GCF_028390025.1. NCBI lineage: Eukaryota > Metazoa > Chordata > Amphibia > Anura > Myobatrachidae > Pseudophryne > Pseudophryne corroboree. The sequence continues at coordinate 1,035,902,732 of NC_086445.1, forward strand.
TATAAGGACGCTACTACTATAGGGGGGGCATTATGTATAAAGACGCTACTAATATAGGGGGGGCATTACGTATAAGGACGCTACTACTATGGGGGGGCATTACGTATAAGGACGCTACTACTATAGGGGGGGCATTACGTATAAAGACGCTACTAATATAGGGGGGGCATTACGTATAAGGGCGCTACTACTATAGGGGGGGGGCATTACGTATAAAGACGCTACTAATATAGGGGGGGCATTACGTATAAGGACGCTACTACTATAGGGGGGGCATTACGTATAAAGACGCTACTAATATAGGGGGGCATTACGTATAAGGACGCTACTACTATAGGGGGGGCATTACGTATAAGGACGCTACTACTATAGGGGGGGCATTACGTATAAGGAGGCTACTAATACTGGGGGGCATTACATATAAGGACGCTACTACTATAGGGGGGGCATTACGTATAAAGACGCTACTAATATAGGGGGGCATTACGTATAAGGACGCTACTACTATAGGGGGGGCATTACATATAAAGACGCTACTAATATAGGGGGGGCATTACGTATAAGGACGCTACTACTATAGGGGGGCATTACGTATAAGGACGCTACTACTATAGGGGGGGCATTACGTATAAGGAGGCTACTAATACTGGGGGGCATTACATATAAGGACGCTACTACTGGGAGGGCATTACATGTAAGGATGCTACTACTACTGGGGGGGCATTATGTATAAGGACGGTACTACTACTGGGGGCACATTATGTATAAGGATGCTACTACTACAGGGGTGGCATTACGTATAAGGATGCTACTACTATAGGGGGGCATTACGTATAAGGATGCTACTATCACTGTTGGGAGGCATTACATATAACTGCTACTACTACTGGGGGGCATTACGTATAAGGACGCTACTACTACGGGTGGGGCATTACGTATAAGGATGCTACTACTATTGGGGGGGCATTATGTATAAGGACTTTACTACTACTGGGGGGCATTACGTATAAGGACGCTACTACTACGGGTGGGGCATTACGTATAAGATGAATAAGATTGTGCTACATTGTGGCGTAATTTTAAATGGGGGTACTATTGTGTGGCCATGCCCCTTAGTTGTGAGACCACACCACTTTTCCCGATGCACAACAAAGGAATATGGGAGGGCGCAAAATTCATAGTTTGCAGGGGGGCGCTGAACACCCTAGCACCGGCCCTGGCCACCAGTAGCAAAAGTACACCACGGCCACTGACACTATCTGCAGGGAGGGGAACAGCGCTGATATGGAGGGTACTTGCAGGCAGCGAGTCGCCGCCCGCAGCTCCTCTCCCACCTACACACCATACCTGCCGCCTGACACCCACACCCCAGGGAGAGGGCGCTAGCTCAGGCACCGCTAGATCAGCATCTGCAGCATACACACAAGGGCTGCCATGCTCAGCGGCAAGCGGTGCGGAGCATGTGCAGCGGGACAGCGCCAGGACGGGACACGCACTAATCAACATTGCTGCTGGGCCGGAGCTACCTCCGTCTGCAGCCTAAAGACGCGCGCCGCACCTCTCCAGGGAAACACCATGCCTGCCCGCCCACAGGGCTCCGGACGCTTACCTATGCTCCGCGATCACAGCAGCTGACGCTGCCATGCAGGATGGAGGAATGACGCCCGTCAGACGAGGCGGACAGTGTGCGGCGGAACGGGGCCAGGAAGGAATGCTGACCACGACCCATTGCTGCTGGGTCGGAGTTCCCTCCCTCTGCAGTCACCATCTCACAGCAGCAGCCTGGACGTTAGTGGCCACCACGACCCGCACATCCTTACCTCACACATACCTCACACATACCTCATATATACCTCACATACCTCACACATGACAGCAAAGGTACACACACTGTGACATCACACCTGTAGCCCACCCCTATATCTGCTAAGTACTCCCCGTCACTATGCCCTGTCACCCTCATCCTGCTCTCTAACTGCCTGTCTGTGTACTGGCCTTCACCCCTCTTACACCATCACCAACCCTCACTAACTACCACAGAGACTATGTGCACTGATATTGCCTCTCCACCACCTGCAGCGCCCCTGGACCCCTCCCCATCCCCCGCAAACCCCCGCACCTGCCCCTCCACCACCCGTGGCACCCCCACCCACTGCGCCTTCGGACCCCCTACCCCACCTGCAGTGTCTTCCAAACCCCTCCCCCATCCGCTGCACCCCCGGACCCATCCCCTGCACCCCCACCCCTCCAGCAACCGCAACACTTTCGGTCCCACTACCCCACCCGCAGCACTCACCCCACCACCAACCACTCCACCTGCGGACCCCCTACACCACCTGCTCCTCCACCACCTACAGCCCCTCCCGATCCACCGCACCCTCACCCCCCTCCCTCCCTCCCTCCCCCACCCACAGCGCCTCCAGGCCCCCTACCTCACCCGCAACACCTGCACCCTTCTCCACCAGCAGCGCCTCCGGAACCCCTCCCCCATCCGCAACAGCCCCTCCCCCGCCTCCCCCACCCACAGCACCCCCACCCCTCCCGCGTCCCCTGACCCCCTCCCCATCCACTGAACCCCCGCACTCACCCCTCCCCCATCCGCTGCACCCACTGACCCATCCCCTACACCCCCACCTCTCCAGCAACCGCAACACCTTCGGACCCACTACCCCACCCTCAGCACCCACCCCTCCACCACCCACTGCACCTCCGGACCTCCTACACCACCCGCTCCTCCACCACCTGCAGCCCCTCCCCATCCACCGCACCCCCACCCGCAGCGCCTCCAGGCCCCCTATCTCACCCGCAACACCTGCACCCTTCCACCCTGCAGCGCCTCCGGAACCCCTCCCTCATCCGCAACAGCCCCTCACCCGCCTCTCCCCCACCCACAGCACCTCACCTCTCCCACACTCCCGGACCACCTCCACCATCCGCTGCACCCCCTATCCCACCCGCGCACACACCCCTCCACCACCTGCAGCACCTCCAGACCCCCTCCCCCATCCACCGCAAATCCACACACCTGTCCCTCCACCACCCGTGGCACCCCCGCCCACAGCGCCTACGGACCCCACACCTCAACACACACGGACCCTCCCTCCTCCGGACCCCTAACCCCATTCACTACACCCCCCCCCTCTCCCACCCGCAACGCCTCCACACCTCCTACCCACCCGCCACACCCTTTCCCACCCGCAGTACCTCTGGAACCCCTCCCCCATCCAGCCCAGCATCTGCCCCTCCCCCACCTGCCCCTCCCCCACACACAACGCCCCCCCGGCCCCCTCCCCCGGTACCCACCCGCGGCGCCTCCAGACCCCCTATGCCACCCGCCCCTCCACCCCCTACATCACCTCCGGACCCCCTCCCCCATCCGCCACACCCCGCATCTGGCTCTCCCCCGCCCGCTGCACTTTTGGATCCCCTACCCCACCCACGCAGCAGGCCCTTCCCAATCCGCATCGCCTACACCATTCGCAACAGCACCGCACCCGCCACTTCCCCACCCACGTAACCCCCGCATCCACCCCTCCCCCATCCACCGCGCCCCCTGGACACCTCCCCCATCCACTGCACACCCGCACCCACCCCTTCCCCATCTGCAGCGCCTTCGGAACCCCTCCTCCATCCGCAACAGCCCTGCAGCTGCCAACCCCACCTGCGACACCCCTGCTCCTACCCCACCCACAGCGCCTTCATACCCCCTCCCCCATCCGCGGTCCCCACTCCCCAAACCCCTTCCTGTTGCAAGGGACTACGCCCCCTTCACCATCGGAAGGCCTTTCATTGTGCAATATTCAAACACTAACAAAACTAGGAATGCAGGGAATACTCCATATATTGAACCCCAGAAAGGCGTGCAGGGGTTAAAGGGGCGTAGCCCCTTCCGACGGTGTGAAGAGCGCCCGTAGGGCGCGATGAAGCACCTAGTATATATATATATATATTTATATATATATATATATATATATATATATAGATATATATAGATATATATAAATATATCATTCCTTTCCTGACAGGTCATACGTTTAAGCATCTCTTTACTGTAGGTACTTCTCTGTCTACCATTATACATAAGTAAGAATCTCAGCGATTGGCTGGCCGTCTACTTTATCACATATGGGCGTTATATAGATTCATTAGTATTCAGTAACTAGCTTGGCCAGTAAGAACATAACTGACATGCTATGCTTTACCATTGTAGATTTTTGACCCATAATAATATTACCCACTGATAAAACGCTGGAGTATGTACTCAGTGAGGGGACGGTGTAATAGACTGGTCTCTTGACTGTATACTTTTTGTCTTGTCTTTTTGCTGCAGTGTAGGGAGGCCAATCCCAGGCCGTTTTTTCAATCCCGGGATTCGGGATTGAAAAACGGTCAATCCTGGGATTCCCGGGATCCCGGGATTGCAGTAGGGACCAGTGAAGGTTGTAGGGAGCAGCGCTGGAGGGAGGGTGTAGGTAGTGGTGCGGGAGGTAGGGAGGGTGTAGGTAGTGGTGCGGGAGGTAGGGAGGGTGTAGGTAGTGGTGCGGGAGGTAGGGAGGGTGTAGGTAGTGGTGCGGGAGGTAGGGAGGGTGTAGGTAGTGGTGCGGGAGGTAGGGAGGGTGTAGGTAGCGGTGCGGGAGGTAGGAAGGGGGTAGGTAGCAGTGCGGGAGGGTGGGTGTAGGTAGTGGTGCGGGAGGGAGGATGTAGGTAGCGGCGCGGAAGGGTTGGTAGCGGCACGAGAGGGAGGGTAGGTGTAAGTAATGACACTTACTATTAGGCGGGCGGCCGCGGCAGCCATGGACTCACTGGGAGCATTTCAAATGAAGCGCCGGCCGCCAGCCAACCAGAGCTGGCGGACCGGCAGCCAATCAGGGAAGCGGTCGCAGCAGTGGCTCCTGATTGGCTGCCGCTGCTGCGGCAGCTTCCCTGATTGGCTGCCGAGCCGCCAGCTCTGATTGGCTGGCGGCCGGCGCTACATTTGAAGTGCTGCCGCGTTCAGCTTGTCCATGGCTGCCGCGGCCACCCGCCTAATAGTAAGTGTCATTACTTACACCCACCCTCCCGCACATGCGCACTGTAATCCCTTGAATCCCGGGATTGGAAGCTCCAATCCCGGGATTCAAATCCCGGCATTTTTGTGCCCAAATCCCGGGATCCCGCCAATCCCGATCCCGGGATTGGCCTCCCTACTGCAGTATTTAAAATGTACTCATTTTCTTGTGTCAGGTTTACATTCTAAACTTGGGGTGTACTTGTATTTTTACAGTGGATTAAAGTGAATGTGTTGCCGTATATATCAACTCTTAATGGATGGCAGGGCATGTTGGGCCTTGTAGTTATACAAGAGCTGTTGAGCCCAGATCGCATAATCTTTGCTTCGTGGACTCCCTGTCAAAGCTGTTGAGATATCGCATTGGGGTGTGTTGGAAATCACATCTGTGCAGGATTTGATATTGCAGTTACATAGGCACACATCAGCACATGACTCAAACTGATGGTGTTAGATTTATTGATTGATTTGCAGGTACACCCGTACTCACTGTTGCATGTGCACTGTTGAGGGATGCTGCAAATGGGTAGCGGTGTAGGGATGCTGGAACAGCTTCTTATGCAGGTATTAACCAGGTATATCAAAGGAGCTAAGTGGGGGTGTTCTGTCTCCCACAATGTCACTCTACACAGTAAAAACGATATGGCTCTTGCGCATGCTCCGCAGTGAACTTGGTGGCCATCTTGGGATGGGGCATGAAGCCTCTCTGGAGGACAGGGATACTGGGGTTTGCATAGTAGCACACTCTTCTTTCAACAGGGTACAGGATTGAGTTGCCACCTGTAGATGGCGCACTGTACATCATTGGCATCTATATTCCTATAGTCATGGCTTTGAATGAGGAGAATGGCTACATCGCCCTGTGCTCCCGGGCCCTAACAGAGGTCCTGGACTGGCTTTTTTGCTCCGGTCTCCCCTCTTGGTGCCTCCACTCCCTGTCTAATGGGTCCAATGCAAGATAAACAGCAACATTCTGCATTTGCAATGGAAGACATTTCAGCAATAGGAGTACTGTGCAAGAGATTTACAGCCAGAACTGTTATACATTTCAACTGAGTTTTTGATTCCGCAGCTCTTTGAAAGTTTACTCAAAACTCTAGAGGTCCATAATCTCAGCATTTAGCACAGGGCACTTCAGGGCAACTGCTGAAAACTATACGTCTGCGTTCTTAATGGACTGTCCTGACTGCCAGCCAGCTGGCACTCACATCAGATTATAATCAAACATTCCCTGTCCTCCGGACCCTAGGGCAATATCCGACACCCTCCAAGAAGCCGTACAACCTGCAGTCAGCATTACAAGTAATGCAATTCCATGTGACGGGCATTAATGAAGAAGTGGTGATGGATAATGTGATCACTTATTTATGTGGAACCATCCTTAAAAGAAGTCATTAATATTTAATGCTACATTTATAAAAATAATATAACAAGAGAGGGATTCTTATGTTTAATAAACACCTTATTGGGACTGCAGCTCTCATTTAAGAGGCACAGGGATGGATTTAAACTAAGTATGTCAATTAATTATTTAGAGCCTTGTGCATTTTTAAGAAAATCTGAGAGGTTGTAATATATGGAACATATTTCTCTGGCCTGGACCCCGCACTGACTGGAATATTCTGTATCTGTAGCGCTCATTAACCAATTCTGTTTAAAGTCTTGTTTTCCAATATTACACGGATAACAACTCTATGCCCAGCCAAATGTACCCAAACTCTGCCGGAGCCCCCAAGACACACCCACTTTTGGACCCCAACCACTGTCATGTTCTAGCACTGTTGAGGCTATGACTGGTTACATCGAGGTCCGCAAACCAGGACAGTCCTTGTAATGAGAGGAAGGGTAATGGTGCTAAATTATTTTTGCTACAGTGATATAATAAACAGAACAAGGGTTTTTTTTCACACAAGGTAGAACCAGCCATTGCATACAGGCTGCAGCAAAATGTTGGTTTAGCACAATGAGACTGTATGCAAAGTAGCTGTACTTATAGGCACGCGCTATAGCCTGATTTACTTCCGTATGCTAATGTGGGTATCAGATCAATGAATCCAGGAGTTTATGCATGTGTAACTGAGAGACCCATAACAGCCATTGATTTTACGCCGGCCGCTGCAACTGTCATCATTAGTATAAGCCCCTGCACCAGCCTCATGCTAGGTGCAAGAGTTCCGTCAGACACAGGGTTCCCCTCACCGTATGCAGGACTCAAAGGGCGGTATTCAATTCTTTTCACCCCCTTCCACACCCGTTCTGTTTCTGCTCACGAGCATGGTATAATCATTTCAGCTTGCTACCCCCGTGGTAGCGAGGGCACCCTACCCTTTATGCAGCTAAATCTGATTACTATGGGTGCGATATGCGCAATAATGGGGATCACATTAGAAAGAAGATTGGGTGTGATATATCATTTGAATACTGACTATAGAGCGTTAGGTGCACTCCCATGACACTCCCACAAGATGGGGTGGTTAAGTGCGATTGCATTTTCCACCACTCATTTCATACAATATGTATTAAATATATCTACATTTGCATTCCACTCTATCCAAAGGCTTTTTTGGCTTTATTTTTATAGGAGGGAAAATGTGCTTTATATGGGCTAAGTAGGAAAAACAACTTGTACATAATTTGCTTCCATGGTAAGTACATTCCTGAACCAGGCCAAGCACCATGGACAGCGAACCAGGCCAAGCACCATGGACAGCAAACCAGCTCCAGCACCATGGACAGTGAACCAGCTCCAGCACATGGACAGCAAACCAGGCCAAGCACTATGGACAGTGAACCAAATCCAGCATCATGGACAGTGAACCAGGCCAAGCACCATGGACAGCGAACCAAATCCAGCACCATGGACAGTGAACCAGGCCAAGCACCATGGACAGCGAACCAAATCCAGCACCATGGACAGTGAACCAGGCCAAGCACCATGGACAATGAACCAGATCCAGCACCATGGACAGCGAACCAGCTCCAGCATCATGGACAGCGAACCAGGCCAAGTACCATGGACAGCGAACCCGCTCCAGCACCATGGACAGCGAACCAGCTCCAGCACCATGGACATCGAGCCAGCTCCAGCACCACGGACAGCGAACCAGCTCCAGCACCATGGACAGCGAACCAGGCCAAGCACCATGGACAGCAAACCAAATCCAGCACCATGGACAGTGAACCAGGCCAAGCACCATGGACAATGAACCAGATCCAGCACCATGGACAGCGAACCAGCTCCAGCATCATGGACAGCGAACCAGGCCAAGTACCATGGACAGCGAACCTGCTCCAGCACCATGGACAGCGAACCAGCTCCAGCACCATGGACATCGAGCCAGCTCCAGCACCACGGACAGCGAACCAGCTCCAGCACCATGGACAGCGAACCAGGCCAAGCACAGCAAACCAAATCCAGCACCATGGACAGTGAACCAGGCCAAGCACCATGGACAGCAAACCAAATTCAGCACCATGGACAGCGAACCAAATCCAGAACCATGGACAGCGAACCAGCTCCAGCGCCATGGGCAGCGAACCAGCTCCAGCACCATGGACAGCGAACCAGCTCCAGCGCCATGGACAGTGAACCAGGCCAGGCACCATGGACAGTGAACCAAATCCAGCACCATGGACAGGAAATCATTCACAGTACATGGAGATCCTTTACACATCTGCTGAACTTGCCGATTTCTGAAACCAGTATTGCCTGTACATAGAGAAACCTATTTACTGTAACATGTATTGCAGAGGTTCTTGTACACCCCCAATTTGGTGTGGCCACTTACCAGTATCGTAGCACATGTGGATGGAGTCCTGAAAGTACCACTATAGAGACTGATTCTAAGTCAGTCTGTAATTGCAGGCAGCCACAGAATCTTGATTTATTTCCTTATCCTATGCGGTAATCCATTCAGCTAATTTCTTCTTCCCTTTTTCGATGTCCCACCCCCAAAACACCCTATTTCATGGAGAGACAGATCTAACCACTTTACATTTGACTCAGAATAGGACAGAAGCACGCAAAGATGCACAAATTTACATCTACACATGGGCCCTCATTCCCAGTTGATCGCTCGCTAGCTGCTTTTAGCAGCAATACAAACGCTAAGCCGCCGCCCTCTGGGAGTGTATCTTATCTTAGCAGAAGTGCGAACGAAAGATTAGCAGAACTGCTCGTAAATATTTTCAAGCAGTTTCTGAGTAGCTCCAGACCTACTCCTACCTTGCGATCACTGCAGACAGTTTGGTTCCTGCTTTGACATCACAAACACGCCCTGCGTTCGGCCAGCCACTCCCCCGTTTCCCCAGGCACGCCTGCATTTTTACCTGACACGCCTGCGTTTTTTAGCAACTCCCGGAAAATGGCCAGTTACCTCCCAGAAACGCCTCTTTCCTGTCAATCACTCACCGATCAGCAGTGCGACTGAAAAGGGCCGCTCGACCTTGTGTAAAACTGCATACTTTTGTGTGAAAGTACTTCGCGTGTGCGCACTGCGGCCCATATGCATGCGCAAAAATGCCGATTTTTTTCCCCCTGATCGCTGCTCTGCATACGAAAGCAGCTAGCGATCAACTCGGAATGAGGGCAATGGTTCATGCTGATTTTACGCTGGCCCCAGCAACCATCATTAGTATTGCCACCATGCTAGGAGATATATCAAAAACAGGCTTCACTCCCCTTATACATGACTAGAGCTTTTGCTACAAGTCAGGGTAGCTATGTGCGAAAGCTTTGCCACTGCCCAGACTTTGACTCAGAAAAGGATGGACGGACATAAGGATAATGAGGGTCTTTCCAACCTGATCGCATGCTAGCTATTTTTTGCAGTGCTGAGATCAGGTCAAAACTCGGCAAAACTGCGCTTGCGTATGCACCGCAATGCGCAGGTGCGTCGCTCGGGTACAAAGAGGATCGTTGCTGGGCGATGGATTTAACGAAGAATCCATTCACACAGCCGATCGCAAGAAGATTGACAGGAAGAAGGCGTTTATGGGTGTCAACTGACCGTTTTCTGGGAGTGTTTGGAAAAACGCAGGCGTGTCCAAGCGTTTGCAGGGCGGGTGTCTGATGTCAATTCTGGGACCGGCAAGCTGAAGTGATCGCAGCGGCTGAGTAGGTTCAGACCTACTCAGAAACTGCACAAAACTTTTTTGTACCGCTTGACTGCACAGGCGTTTGCACACTTGCAAAGCGAAAATACACTCCCCATAGGCGGCGACTATCTGATCGCAGCGCTGCAAAAAATAGCAAGCGTGCGATCAGGTCAGAATGACCCCCAATGTACAGACACTTCTGCGCATGTGCTGTATGTAAAGACTCACCTTTGTTACCATAAAGAGAGATTTATGTGACTTAGAATCTGCCCCCTACTGTGGACTTTCACCAGCCCTACATTAGGTGCAAGAGTCTATCCCTGGTACTTTGTCTGACTCCCTCGTGATTGTGTCTTCTCTGTTTGTGCCTGCTGAATTTTTACCACTATAATATCTTCCTGGTATCAACCTTAGCTTCGCTGATGACTTCCTAAGTACCTCTGTATCTGACCCAGAACCATACCAGTCCCAGCTAGACTATTCCTGTGCAACCCCAACCTGCTTACCCAGAGCAGCGTATCCAAACTTCATTGCTGGGGTCCCTGGCAAGAATCACCTCTGCATTAGGCTCTGAGCCCCCATTCCTAAACAATAGCACAGAATCCATCTATCATCCAATAATTGTGATAAAAATGAATTCATTTAGATAACTGAGGACATGCACTGAGACTGGAGGGGGGGAGGTTCAGGGGAAATACTTCACAGAAAGGGTTGTGGACAAGTGGAATAGCCTCCCATCAGAGGTGGTAGAGGCTAAGACAGTAGAGTAATTAAACATGCATGGAATAGACATAAGGATCTCCTTACAAAGAAATAAGGATCAAATAAGGTTTGAGATTAAAAAAATATATGGTAAAAAACAAAGGGACAGACTAGATGGGCCAAGTGGTTCTTATCTGCTGTCAAATTCTATGTTTCTATATTTCTAACTTAGAAATTAATATGAAGGAAACAGATATTTTGGCCTCATTCAGAGATGTATGTTAACCAGATGGTTTATGTACAGTACATCTCCGATGTTTACAAATCTGCGCATGAGCCGATGCCATACTGCTATGTGCAGGCCTCCTTCTGTGAGATCGCTCGCCATGCCCCCAAGTGTTTGGGGGTGGGGGGTGGGTGGAGCTGCATAGCATTTCCAGAAAATGGGGCCATAATGGCCGCATTTTCTGGGAGTGGCGCGGCAATTGTCTATGTCTTCCGATGTAGATTTACTGACCACTCAAGCGGGCAGGAGGCGGCCATCCTGGTTAAGCTTAGGCTAATTCAGATGGCAGATGCTACCACCATCACTACTGATGGTCACAGTGGTGATCCAATACTACACCTTCCGACACAACATTTGGATTTGAGATGCTATCAGGAAGTTTCTTTTTCCTTCATTTGCATCTTTTTGTTTCAAAGACACAGCTGCTGTGCTAACATGACCATCTCTGAATCAAGTCCTTTTTACGGACCGAGTAATTGTCTCTCTGATAAGATCGTTCTAGATTATTAAAGCCCGGTGTTTGTATCACAAATTCAATGTTCTCAAATAAGGCTCTTGACTCCACTTTTAGAGTTGGATCCAGTTTCGAAAGACATTATCACACATCTAAGTTTTTTGAAGGTTGGATCCAAAAGTGATTTCAGTGTGGACCATGTGGTGGCAGGTTGGACCTTTGTAGTGTTTCATGCTCATTTTGAGAGTATCCACGAACACAAGTGAAGATTCATCACCCTTTGATGAGTGTCTAAAGATTGGGAGGTGGGTGTGCACAGTGAAATGTGCTGAGTAGAGAATTATGTGCACACTCAGGGCTGTCTGTGTGAGCAGTGTTGATGCCCAAGGTGTAGGGCAGATGGGGTTCCATGATTTTCCTCAGGAAAAGCCCACCCAGATATGCATGTGGTGCCTCCAAGGCAGCATCTGCCTAGCTCCCAGGCAAACAAAATATAATGACATCCAGAAGCAGGTACAGAAAACAGCTTATAACTATCTAGTCACCATGCTGTCAGTGTACAGGAGCCATCAGTGAGAAACAGTTAAAAGGACCATCTGGAAGGTAAAGTACCGCATTGGAGAAAAGAAGTGTTCTGCAGCTGATGATTATAGAATAATTGAGGGTGGTCTGTCCCATGTCCATCCTAAACAGAGAGAGCGGGGGCACACTTCCCACACAATGGCTCCCACCACGGTGATGGAGATGAGAAAGAGCAGCATGAGAGGAGAAGAGGACGGGTGAGTATAGAAGAGGAGAGGTCATGGAAGGATGGGATGAATCATCTAAACTTTAGTGTTATACAATAATCTCCCTGCTGTGTGCTGCTCCAGTATCCCTGATCTCCGGGATTCATGTATACCAGATATGGGGAGATGTGTCAAGCCTTGTGGGTAGATTTACTAAAGCATCTATACAAAATATAATGTGGAGGTGTTGCCCATAGCAACCAATGAAACTCTGTCTATCACTTCTCTTTTTCTCCTAGAAACTTTATATTGGTATGGGCAACATTTGCATTTTTCATTGTTAAAAGCTTTGGTACATTTACTCCCTGGAGAGAGATGAAGTGGAAACGTTGCCCAAAGCAAATAGTCAGCTTCTAAAGACCATTTCTCTCTCTCCAAGGCTTGATACAACTCCCCTTTGTATTAAATTAGATAAATATTGCTGAGATAGTTTAGGTGGTTTTAGGTGGTTATGTTCAACTAAATCTGCCTCATGCGGCAGTGCATAGACATGTAAATATTAATATACTGTAGATGCTTTATTGACTTGAAGTCTTCTAGGTAACAGAAATTACAGATTGTACAAATTGTTTGATTAAAACACAGGTGAGTAGCAATGATGTCGCTGCACTGAATGAGATGTCTTACTGTCTGTGATTGGTGGGCAGACACAAATCTGCAGTGAATTTAGGGAGACACTGAACGGAGCATTATGTTATTTTGTGTTTGCACCAATATATATGTCTTTCATTTCACAGGTTTTAAATACAAAGAAATATTAAGACAACAGAATATTAAAGCATCCAAGAAAAGTTAAAAACGTAACTTTTACTGGCTGCGTCTTTTGGTGATCGCCCATCTGCAACTTTATGCAAATGCTGCTACAAAGCCCTTCCCTGGTGTATGTCCGAGTGTCTGTGTAATGTGTAAAGACTAAAACACCCACTGTGAGCATCTGCAGATACTGTAATACCAACTGGTAAGTCTTTAGCTGACACCATCGGTCGCAGTATCGAAACTTCCACCAGCCCTATGGCAGGTTTAGATTTTCCATCGGAGTACAGCCTCCAATGTGAATAATTGAGCTTCTCTGTAGGCAACCACTTCAGCAACACAGCCTATACTGTATGACGGACCATCTCCATGACACACCAATACTTTTCCAAGACATCTCCATTACCACGCGTCTCATTCAAAACAGCGTCTTTCTAAGTACACTCTGTGTAACACATACGTAGGGATTTAGGGATTTTCATGCATGCAAAGTATCAAAAAGTCGCTCAACTCTGTAAACTTTGGCATTGTGTGCGACTCTAAATTAGGCACTGTAGTATTCATCCTCATCCCATGCACATTATACCTTACCAACATGCTCATCAATCCACCCCACAAGCCGCTTTCATCTTATCACATCCACATGCCATCAGGCTACACACATGCCCCTTACATGCTCATCACACCTCCTCACATGAGTATCCGTCCTCCCCCACGAACCCATCGCACCTCTCCGATACGCCCTCTCCCACTTTACCTTTACAGCTGAGCCCACTGACTCTGTAGCGCAGAGGAAGTCACGAGAGCACACTGTACTCCCTCCTCCTACTCTGATTGGCTGTGCTGTGTGACCTCCTTGTACTGTATTGTACATATCACACGTAAGTTAGCTGCTCCTGATCAGTCATATTCTCTGCTGTACACCAAAGCACAGGATCAGTCATATTGGGAACAGCCGGCTGCGGACCAATCTGACTCTCCTGGTGCAAGGACTTTGTAGCAGCATTTACACCCACCACAAGATGGGAGGGGGAACCAGCGTTCTCCATCGCCCAGGGCAATAAAATGTCTACTTCCAGCACACTTTAGGGGATCATTTCTGGGCTGAGGCCTCCTTTCTATATTTAATTTAAAAATGTGATGACACAAAACTTTCCAGTGTTATCCAGAGGCTCATATAGTCTATGACTTTGTACTTTCTAATATATTTACCAGGAGACGCTGACACCCCATTAAGATGCTGCTTTACAACAATTCGCCCAATCAGACTAATACACTGGAAGGAGATGCTCATCCAGGGATAAAGCTGATCACCGGGGCCAGACGGAGATTAATCTGATGCCTGTGCCCTCCTGGAGGAACTCCCCATTAGAACAAGGAATGAAATGACCCGTGCAATGACCTTTAATTATCTGATGAGCCAAATGCCTTTTATCATGCTGTAAATTTGATTAAGACACAGTCTTTCTAAGGAAACAAACTGTTTAGCTTCTGGCTTGTGGCACTAATATCTTAGCCTAGCTCTCTGCGCTGTACAGCGGGGTGAAAAAACAAGGCGGGTAAAAACAAAGTATATAACGTATGTAAATAAATAAACTTTATTTCCAGGAATGTTTTACATGAACGTTTCCTAATCCATCTCCGATAAGAAATAACATTTTGTAAACTTGATATTTTAATAAAACTGCAAGACTATAAAGATTCCAAAATAGCTTTTGTTTTTAAAATGCAACCAATGTAAATGAATCCAAATGAAGCATTTACTGTGACAAAAACCATTATGCCTCTTCTGTGTAATATGTTATAGCTGATGCACAAGGACAGATAACACGAGTCACCAAAAAGACAAACATGAGAATATTTTATTACAAAGCTCTTTGGTAAATGGGAATCGTACAACTACCATAAATGGGAATGTATTGGAGCAGGAGGTTATCTTGTTATTACAAAGAATAAAATAATTATGTAAATTGCATACGCTTGCTGCTTTGTTGGCAATTGCATTGGCAGCTTACTGTGGAGCCATGGTGAAGGTATGACCACTTAGGGGCAAGGGTTGTGGGGCCGCTTGAGTCATACACTCACTGTGATCATTCTCCCACTAGATTCTCCTACCAGGTCTGTACTTATATACCGTCCTAGGTGTGGGAAATACATATGTATTATATCTAGTCATTTGGCCCTCTACACTTGTATTCCCCTCTATCCAAAGTCTTCTTCGGTTTTATGTATAAAGGAAAAACCTATTTCCTTGATAAAGGCTAAGTAGGAAAAACAACTTGCGAGGAGACAGCACTTATACATAATTTGCTTACATGGTAAGTACATCCCTGCCTCTTACTAGAATCTCTCATTTCACTGTGCTTGGGAAAGTGAATTATTGCATCTGGAAAGCATCCAGCTCCAGCACCATGGACCGCAAACCAGCTCCAGCACCATGGACAGCGAACCAGATCAGCAACATGGACAGCGAACCAGCTCCAGCACCATGGATAGCGAACCAGCTCCAGCACCATGGACAGCGAACCAGATCAGCAACATGGACAGTGAACCAGCTCCAGCACCATGGACCGCAAACCAGCTCCAGCACCATGGACAGCGAACCAGCTCCAGCACCATGGACGGCGAACCAGCTCCAGCACCATGGACAGCGAACCAGCTCCAGCACCATGGACGGCGAACCAGCTCCAGCACCATGGACGGCGAACCAGCTCTAGCACCATGGACAGCGAACCAGCTCCAGCACCATGGACCGCAAACCAGCTCCAGCACCATGGACCGCAAACCAGCTCCAGCACCATGGACAGCGAACCAGCTCCAGCACCATGGACAGGGAACCAGGCCAAGCTCCATGAGCAGCGAACCAGCTCCAGCACCATGGACAGCGAACCAGCTCCAGCACCATGGACGGCGAACCAGCTCTAGCACCATGGACTGCGAACCAGCTCCAGCACCATGGACAGAGAACCAGCTCTAGCACCATGGACAGCGAACCAGCTCCAGCACCATGGACAGCGAACCAGCTCCAGCACCATGGACAGCGAACCAGCTCCAGCACCATGGACAGCAAACCAGCTCCAGCACCATGGACAGCGAACCAGCTCCAGCACCATGGACAGCAAACCAGCTCCAGCACCATGGACAGCGAACCAGCTCCAGCACCATGGACAGCAAACCAGCTCCAGCACCATGGACAGCGAACCACCTCTAGCACCATGGACAGAGAACCAGCTCCAGCACCATGGACAGCGAACCAGCTCCAGCACCATGGACAGCGAACCAGCTCCAGCACCATGGACAGCGAACCACCTCTAGCACCATGGACAGAGAACCAGCTCCAGCACCAAGGACAGCGAACCAGCTCCAGCACCATGGACAGCAAACCAGCTCCAGCACCATGGACGGCGAACCAGCTCTAGCACCATGGACAGCGAACCAGCTCTAGCACCATGGACAGCGAACCAGCTCCAGCACCATGGACCGCAAACCAGCTCCAGCACCATGGACAGCGAACCAGCTCCAGCACCATGGACGGCGAACCAGCTCTAGCACCATGGACTGCGAACCAGCTCCAGCACCATGGACAGCGAACCAGCTCTAGCACCATGGACTGCGAACCAGCTCTAGCACCATGGACAGCGAACCAGCTCTAGCACCATGGACTGCGAACCAGCTCTAGCACCATGGACTGCGAACCAGCTCTAGCACCATGGACTGCGAACCAGCTCTAGCACCATGGACAGAGAACCAGCTCTAGCACCATGGACTGCGAACCAGCTCTAGCACCATGGACAGAGAACCCGCTCCAGCACCATGGACTGCGAACCAGCTCTAGCACCATGTACATTGAACCAGCTCCAGCACCATGGACAGAGAACCCGCTCCAGCACCATGGACAGCGAACCAGGCCAAGCACCATGAACAGGGAATCATTCACAGTACATGGAGATCCTTTACACATCTACTTGCAGATTCCATATCACCTGTGCATATAGAAACCTATTTGCTGTAACAGCTACGGCAAAGGTTCTTGTACGCCCTCCCCTAGCACTTGGAGTGGCTGCTTAGCAGTATTGCAGCTTTGTGTGGCTGTGGCCCTGAAAGTACCAGTGTAGACACTGATTCTGAGTCACACGCAAAGTGACTGTAGTTGCGGACAGCCGCAAAAACCTGATTTACTTTCTTATGCTAATGCCGGAATCCATTTACCTAATGCAGAGTTTCATGCATCTGCTAGCAGGAACAGGTGGCATCCATTGATTTGTACACCAGGTGCTGCAAACACCATCATTAGTCCTGGCACATGACTAAGTGCATGAGATCCGTCGTCAACAGGCTTCCCTTCCCCGTGTGACACGCAGAATGTTAGATTCATACACACAACACTCCCCTGATACTCCCTCAAATCAGGGCAGTTCCATGCAATAGAATTATCGCGGCCCAGCTCCCTCCCCGAAACACCCATTTCACGGAAAGACAGATCCAGACATGTTTTGTCTGAATTGGAGGGAGATGCACAATGTAACTTCCATGCATGCGCTGTATGCTACTGTAACACTCACCATCCGACTCAGAATCAGCCCCACTGCATGGGCCACACCACCTCTTCATATTTGGGTTTGAAATGTCTACTTACAGCTTCAGTTATGCTCGCTGAAATGCAGAGTGTACTGCCCTAGTTATTTATCTCTAGTTAGAACCTTGTATTTGAAGAGACAACTTACCCAGGGAGAGGAAATTGGAAACCACTGTGGTCAGTTTCACTGTAAACACATAGAGGAAGATGTATCAACGTTCTAAAGTGGAGAAGTTGGCGATAGAAACCAATCAGCTTTTAGCCATCATTTAGCACATTCTATAACATGATAGTTAGAAGCCGGTTGGTTGCTATGGGCAACTGCACCTGTTCTCTTTAGTAGGTTTAATACTTCTCACATTAGATCTTCTTCAAAGTTGTATTTATTTTTAGCAAGTGTAAAATAACCCCAAATCCACTCTCCCACCCATCGCACACACACACCACCCCCCACCCGTCGCACCCCCCCCCCCCCCTCCACTCGTCGCACACACACCTATGGCAAAATAAAGATGTCAGTGAGGGAATCCATCACAGGAGAATAACACAGCATCATACATTCCTCTATTGCTACTAGGCAGTGTTACATTTTCAGGATGCTGTTAATATTGTGTAGAATAATAACCAGGTTGTGTAGCTCTATTAAGACATTAGCATTGCCCCCTGCTGAGCAGAGAGATGTAATTGGCTATGCACATACTGTAGACTCCACCAGCCGAATAATATTGCAGATATAAGTTGCTATTGTGTGAGGTCTGAATGCTCCGTCATTTTCATAAATAATCATTTAACGGTCTAGTAGACAGTAAAACAATGGAACATATACTGGCTGCACATTTCACGCTATACTGTGCTGCAGATACAGTATTTCTCATGTGCGCCTGTCCGCAGCTACAAAGCCACTTATTCACCTCCCAGTGATACATTTTATCTCCCGGAGAGGAGATTATGAAAGAAGATAAGTATGGCTTAACAATGGGCAAACATGTACTAAGCAGTGATAAAAGTGGAGAAGTGAGTCAGTGGAGAGGTTGCCCATGGCAACCAATCAGCTGCTCTGTATACTTTTATAGTATGCAAATTATAAATGTTACGTCAATGCTGATTGGTTGCCATGGGCAACTTCTCCACTGGCTCACTTCCCCACTTTTATCACTGCTTAGTACATGCCCTCCTTTGTCCCTTACAAGGTTTATTATTTCCTATAAATACATCAAGGGGTTCGTGCAGGGCTAGGAACAAATAAGAAAGGGCAATTTTTACCTTGCACAACCATGCTGCAGAGTCACACGTAAAGCAGTTGTAATTGCGTCCACTTGCCGTGTACGGAAATAAAAGTTTTCCACCTGTATTCCGAGACTGACACATTTATGCAACTGCACCGCCCACATCAATTCACTGTAGAGGGCAGCCCTGTCCTTGGCGCAGGAGATCCGACTGACGTCAGACAGGTCTCTGCAAATGATCACTTGTAGCCAGCGCTTCCATCTACACAATTACGACGTATGCTAAGTGCGAACGAGGGGTTGCTACCCTGTTCCCCCCACTTAGTCGTAACTGGCGATACAGCCATGATCAGTTACAATGGTTTACAGACATTATACAGTGATTTTTATTACATGTTTGGGGGTGTAAGGAAATAATTGTGATTTTAGGGCCTGATTCAGAAATGTACGCAGAGCCGCTGCAGCTGTGCGAAAATATGCGAAAGCCGCAGCCACCTGGATTTGTACTGCGGCGCCCACCGGCAGCTTTGCAAGTCCCAGTGACTCCGTACAATAATGTAACATCAGTCACAAATCAGTTATCGGGATTCTGAGTGGCCCTACGGTGGCGGAACAGCAGTGAGACGCCAGAGCCACTGTTACTGCATACAAGATGGCAGACATAACCTGAGAAACGCCCCAAAAAGGTCTGCGGTTTTCCCCACTACCTCCCCCTGACTGTCACTTTGCAAATACATCCTCTCTGTTACCGCCGTCACAAGGCCATTACGGCACCTGCCCTGTGGCACTCCTATGCATGCGCAGTCAGCCGATAATCACTCGGTAGTGAAAATATCTGTTCTGGGTGCAACTCTGAATTGGGCTCATGGTTATGTGGTGTATATAACACATGAGGGGCCTGATTATGCGCTATCTCAATGACTGACATAGTGTTTACGGCGCATGCATCTAAGTTGTACCGGGCATACGCCCCGAATGTGTTCAGACAGAGTCCCAGTTGTGATTACAGACACACGCATGGAGACGTGTACTGGAAATGTGCTGGGTGGTCACTCGGAGGGGGCTACTCAGACGCACATGGTGGTCCGTACTATGGGCGTGTTATGGAAATGTTACAGGCTCGTAGCCATAGTGCTTGTGTACTCACACAGGAGGCCATACTTAGCAGGGGACACTGCATCTTCCGTAGGCCGCAGAGCCACCGATGGCGGTGTCTGAGGATGAACCAAGCGGTATTACAGCGTGTGTGGACATTGCCGTGGGCGTCTCAGTAACTGTACAGTCAGACGCACGGGGCTGCTATCAGAAACTGTGGGGCCATGGACTAATAAAATAGGCAGCTTCCCACCCCAGTTGACTGTGGAACTATAAATCACAGCATGTCCTTTCGGTATGTATAATCCCCTAGGTTTCCTGCCCCAGTTTGTTGTGGAACCACAGATCCCAGCATGTCCTGCATTGCTGAAATAATATAACCCAAAGCAAACTGTAGCCTAATAGTAAAACAAATTAATGATAAGAAAGATCAGTTGTTTATGGCAAAATAAGATGACTGATATTGCAATACACATGGTGGAAAATCATAGCTGCCTACCCTCCCACATTCTGCAGGAGATTCCCTGAAATAGAAGCGATCTCCCTCACTCCCTGAATAGACCACAAATTTCCCTGAAAAGAAATCAGAGATACATACATTCAAATTGGATCATCAGCGCCATTTCCCTGCATTGGTTATAAGGCACAATGGCCCTCATTCTGAGTAGTTCGCTCGCTAGCTGCTTTTAGCAGTCGTGCAAATGCTAAGCCGCCGCCCTCTGGGAGTGTATCTTAGCTTAGCAGAAGTGCGAACGAAAGGATCACACAGCGGCACCAAAATATTTTCGAGTAGTTTCTGAGTAGCTGCAGACCTACTCCTAGCTTGTGATCACTTCAGACTATTTAGTTCCTGTTTTGACGTCACAAACACGCCCTGCGTTCGGCCAGCCACACCTGTATTTTCCCAGGCATGCCTGCGTGTCTATCTGTTACGCCTGCGTTTTTCCACACACTCCCCTAAAACAGTCAGTTACCTCCCAGAAACACTCACTTCCTGTCAATCACTCTGCGGCCAGCAGTGCGACTGAAAAGCGTCGTTAGACCTCGTGTGAAACTACTTCGGCTTTTGTAAAAAGTACGACGCGCTTGCGCATTACGCCGCATGCGCAGAAGTGCCGCTATTTTGCCTAATCGCTGTGCTGCGAACGAAAACAGCTAGCGAACAACTCGGAATAACCCCCAATGATCCCTATGCCTACATGCATTTTAAACAAGGTTTCTCCTGGACACGTACAGTATATGGAACCTCTTGTAAAACACAATACACAAACAATCCTGCAAAATATCAGCGTCTTTTCTTCAACAAGTAGATCTTACTAATTTTGGGGCTCATTTACATATGGATGTAAGTCATTTTCATGACACGCCTCTCCGGTGTAGCAGTACACGCCCACGCTGATAGGTATTACTGTCACATCTCCCTGACATGCTTTTTCAAAAGTAGACAAGTATGTGGAGAATGTAAAAACATCAATTTTAATCCTTCACTAATGATAACTTTTGCATTAACTCTGTGTTATCGGTGCCACCCTGGCGTATTGTTAACATGAGTGTGAGCTGTCGTGTTGACTTCTATGTCATATGAAGCTTGTGCCAATGTCAAATCCCATGCAGAAGGGTTAGGTAGCCTGTCTGCTTGTCTGTACCCAGCCATAGCCTCCAGCGAAGGTTCTCATAGACAGTGCTGTGTCATACAACCAGGTAGTGGCAATCATCTTCCCTATGGGATTCCCTGTAAAGATGGCTGACTGCGGCGCTGCTTTCGTCAAAGTCAATTGGAATGCAAATGCCATAGAAATCCTCCCAAAAGATTGTGATTTACTTTCCTGATATTGAGAAGTCCCTCTGATGGTTACTCTGAGATTTTGGGGATAAAACGTCTGCAGGGAACATATAAATACAGTTATTAATACACACACAGAAAACTCCACCTGAATTGAGAAAAGTGATTTTTATCAATTCACAGAACTGAAACTGAATATTCTCCAATTTACAGAAGTTCTGTTTCACTCTATTTTTAGACGGACTAAATATTTTTACTTTTTTTTTTAATTATGCCCAGAAATAGTCTAAGGACGGCTCAGGCCCGTTAGTCTTAAGGTTTGTCACTGTTTACCTTTCCTCTGCTGACTCCCACTTTTTGAGACCCCTCCCCAGACAATGGAGAATTTGAAATAAAAAGGAAAGTACTGGGGAAGAATTACCGTATGATTGTGACGCACTGGTCAGCGGAAAATGCCTGTGAACCCCACGAATACTCAGATTCTGCTAGTTTAGAAAGCAAAAGTAAATGTCTATAGCTATGGTAATAGGTTGCTATGGGTTACAGCCCATTTTTGCACCGGTACTTGAACAACAGTTTCATAATGCTTCCTTCCTCGTGTTTTTTTGGGCAGAGCTAAAGTCAGCAGCCCCTTTATATAAGGTAGGGGTAAGGCCAACAACCTGAACAATCATCTCTAAATATTAATATCTGATAATACAAGGGAAAAATAACAAGGGGGGTCATTCCGAGTTGATCGCTCGCTAGCAGTTTTTAGCAGCCGTGCAAACTCTATGCCGCCGCCCACTGGGAGTGTATTTTAGCTTAGCAGATGTGCGAACGAAAGGATCGCAGAGCGGCTACAAAATAATTTTGTGCAGTTTCAGAGTAGCTTCAACGCTTGCGATGACTTCAGACTGTTCAGTTCCTGTTTTGACGTCACAAACACGCCCTGCGTTCGCCCAGCCACGCCTGCGTTTTTCCGAACACTCCCTGAAAGCGGTCAGTTGACACCCAGAAACGCCCACTTCATGTAAATCACTCTGCAGCCAGCAGTGCGACTGAAAAGCTTCGCAAGACCTTGTGTAAAACTACATCGGCCGTTGTGAAAGTACGTTGCGCGTGCGCATTGCGCCGCATACGCATGCGCAGAAGTGCCTTTTTTTTGCATCATCGCTGCACAGCGAACATTGTCTGCTAGCGATCAACTCGGAATGACCCCCAATTAGCGTTAGTCTGCCGAATAATTATACTGTATATGTAAAGCGCAGCAGGATACGCTAGCACTGTATACATTAATATTAATAAGAAATACTGTACTTGTAGTTTAGAATAGTGCATCACATATACAGTGTATCAGCAATCTAGATTACAGTGACTCTGGATACCAGCCTGCATAGCCTTTATACAGCCTGGGGCATTCCAGCTGCGATAGAACTACAAATCTCAGCAACTCCTCTGACTGGCAGGACATTCTGGGACATGTGGTTCCACAACAGCTGCAGGGACACGTGCATTTGTACCACGGATCAGACATTTGCATGCTGTAAAGACCGGGCGCCTCTTTGAATTCTTAGCACAAATCTTTTACAATTTACAGATGTTTGGTTTCTTCCTCCCTTTCCAGTCTGTTTCTATACTGTACGTGTCCTGCAGAAATGTGATCGCAACCCCCCGGAGAACCCAGGCAGGAACAGTTACCACCATGGAATGCATTGTTCGCTGCCACACCCAGCAATGCTGACAATGAAGGCTCACCCGCTGCAGGCAGCGCTGCCATAGGCTGAGCCTTACATTATAGATTGTGGTCTGTTACACAGCGCAGCCAATCAATCATCCCCCCCAGAAACACGCCTGTCATCAGGGCTCTAAAAGGTGCCTGCTTAGGGAAATAGCAGATTATAAAATGCATCTTCCTGCACATACTGTACAGATGCAGTCAACAAAATGGGCAGATTGCTCCCCCTGCTGGGCAAAAGGGAATAATGGCCCTCATTCCGAGTCGTTCGCTCGGTATTTTTCATCGCATCGCAATGAAAATCCGCTTAGTATGCATGCGCAATATTCGCACTGCGACTGCGCCAAGTAATTTAACAATGAAGATAGTATTTTTACTCACGGCTTTTTCATCGCTCCGGCGATCGTAATGTGATTGACAGGAAATGGGTGTTACTGGGCGGAAACACGGCGTTTTATGGGCGTGTGGCTGAAAACGCTACCGTTTCCGGAAAAAACGCAGGAGTGGCCGGAGAAACGGGGGAGTGGTTGGGCGAACGCTGGGTGTGTTTGTGACGTCAAACCAGGAACGACAAGCACTGAACTGATCGCACAGGCAGAGTAAGTGTGGAGCTACTCTAAAACTGCTAAGTAGTTTGTGATCGCAATATTGCGAATACATCGGTCGCAATTTTAAGATGCTAAGATACACTCCCAGTAGGCGGCGGCTTAGCGTGTGTAACTCTGCTAAATTCGCCTTGCGACCGATCAACTCGGAATGAGGGCCAATACCAGAACATTGAAATGAAATGGGGTTTTAGTCCCACGTAATTTTATGCATTAATTATGTAGCGTTGATTAGCTATTGATTTCTTTAATAGGTCTTTAAGCTGCATTGGTTCTGTAAATTGGTTTTTATTTGGGTATGCTAATTAGGGCAGCTACACACTTCTATGTGTAACTTGTAAGAGCTGATGTGCAGAGAGATTTAAGTTTGTGTGGTGTGTGTGTGTACAATCTGAAATCTAAATTGCAGTTTAAAAATAAAGCTATCTAAAATCTGTGGGCTACATGCAAAAGCAGCCAGTATGTACTCTGCACAGAAACATATAAATGTATTTCCTCCCCTTGCATTGCAAAATGGTTTGTTCCAGATATAAACTTCCGTGATTTCCTGCCTTGCTTCCAAATCCGAATCAAGCCCAATAACTGACTGCAAAGGCCGGGCATGTACAGTTGCATAGGGAGAAAAGATCGGGTATGCACAGTTGCATAGGGGAAAAGGCCGGGCATGCACAGTTGCATAGGGGAAAAGGCCAGGCATGCACAGTTGCATAGGGAGAAAAGGCCGGGCATGCACAGTTGCATAGGGGAAAAGGCCGGGCACGTGCAGTTTCATAGGGAGAAAAGGCCGGGCATGTACAGTTGCATAGGGAGAAAAGACCGGGCATGCACAGTTGCATAGGGAGAAAAGGCCAGCAATGTACAGTTTCATAGGGAGAAAAGGCGGGACATGTACAGTTTCATAGGGAGAAAAGGCCAGCAATGCACAGTTTCATAGGGAGAAAAGGCCGGCATGCAGAGTTTAAAAGGCTTTGCATGTACAGTTTCATAGGGAGAAAAGGCCGGGCATGTACAGTTTCATAGGGAGAAAAGGCCGGGCATGCACAGTTGCATAGGGAGAAAAGGCCGGGCATGCACAGTTGCATAGGGAGAAAAGGACGGGAATGCACAGTTGTATAGGGAGAAAAGGCCGGGCATGCACAGTTGCATAGGGAGAAAAGGCCGGGCATGCACAGTTGCATAGGGAGAAAATGCCGGGCATGCACAGTTGCATAGGGAGAAAAGGACGGGAATGCTTGTTGTATAGGGAGAAAAGCCCAGGCATGTGCAGTTTCATAGGGAAAAGAGGCCATCAATGCACAGTTGCATAGGGAGAAAAGGCCGGGCATGGTCAGTTTCATAGGGAGAAAAGGCCGACATGCACAGTTGCATAGGGAGAAAAGGCCAGGCATGCACAGTTTAATAGGGAGAAAAGGCCGGCATGCACAGTTGCATAGGGAGAAAAGGCCGGGCATGTGCAGTTGCATAGGGAGAAAAGGCCGACATGCACAGTTTAATAGGGAGAAAAGGCCAGGCATGCACAGTTTCATAGGGAGAAAAGGCCGGGCATGTGCAGTTGCATAGGGAGAAAAGGCTGGGCATGAACAGTTTAATAGGGAGAAAAGGCCAGGCATGCACAGTTTCATAGGGAGAAAGGCCGACATGCACAGTTGCATAGGGAGAAAAGGCCGGGCATGGTCAGTTTCATAGGGAGAAAAGGCCGACATGCACAGTTGCATAGGGAGAAAAGGCCAGGCATGCACAGTTTAATAGGGAGAAAAGGCCGGCATGCACAGTTGCATAGGGAGAAAAGGCCGGGCATGTGCAGTTGCATAGGGAGAAAAGGCCGACATGCACAGTTTAATAGGGAGAAAAGGCCAGGCATGCACAGTTTCATAGGGAGAAAAGGCCGGGCATGTGCAGTTGCATAGGGAGAAAAGGCTGGGCATGAACAGTTTAATAGGGAGAAAAGGCCAGGCATGCACAGTTTCATAGGGAGAAAGGCCGACATGCACAGTTGCATAGGGAGAAAAGGCCGGGCATGGTCAGTTTCATAGGGAGAAAAGGCCGACATGCACAGTTGCATAGGGAGAAAAGGCCAGGCATGCACAGTTTCATAGGGAAAAGAGGCCATCAATGCACAGTTGCATAGGGAGAAAAGGCCGACATGCACAG
Source organism: Pseudophryne corroboree (assembly GCF_028390025.1). Classification (NCBI taxonomy): domain Eukaryota; kingdom Metazoa; phylum Chordata; class Amphibia; order Anura; family Myobatrachidae; genus Pseudophryne; species Pseudophryne corroboree. The sequence continues at coordinate 1,035,929,012 of NC_086445.1, forward strand.
TTTAATAGGGAGAAAAGGCCGGCATGCACAGTTACATAGTGAGAAAAGGACGGGAATGCACAGTTTAATAGGGAGAAAAGGCCAGCAATGCACAGTTACATAGGGAGAAAAGGCCGGGTATGCACAGTTGCATAGGGAGAAAAGGCCAGGCATGCACAGTTTCATAGGGAGAAGAGGTTGGGCATGCACAGTTTCATAGGGAGAAAAGGCCAGCAATGCACAGTTGCATAGGAGAAAAGGCCAGCAATGCACAGTTGCATAGGGAGAAAAGGCCGGGCATGCACAGTTGCATAGGGAGAAAAGGCCAGGCATGTGCAGTTTCATAGGGAGAAAAGGCCAGCAATGCACAGTTGTAAAGGGAGAAAAGGCTGTGCACGTGCAGTTTCATAGGACGAAAAGGCCGGCAATGCACAGTTGCATAGGAAGAAAAGGCCAGCAATGCACAGTTTCCTAGGGAGAAAAGGTCAGCAATGGACAGTTGCATAGGGAGTAAAGGCCAGGCATGCACAGTTTCCTAGGGAGAAAAGGTCAGCAATGCACAGTTGCATAGGGAGTAAAGGCCAGGCATGCACAGTTTCATAGGGAGAAAAGGTCAGCAATGCACAGTTGCATAGGGAGAAAAGGCCAGGCATGTGCAGTTGTATAGGGAGAAAAGGACGGGCATGCACAGTTGTATAGGGAGAAAAGGCCGGACATGTGCTGTTTCATAGGAAGAAAAGGCCAGGCATGCACATTTGCATAGGGAGAAAAGGCCAGGCATGTGCAGTTTCATAGGGAGAAAAGGCCAGCAATGCACAGTGGCATAGGGAGAAAAGGACGGGCATGCACAGTTGAAAATGGGAGAAAATGCCGGGCATGCGCAGTTGCAAATGGGAGAAAAGTTCGGGCATGGGCTGTTCAGACCTAATCACTGCTGTGCAAAAACGCACAGCAGCGATCAGGTCTGAATTATCCCCTATATACAAGTAATATAAAGGTATCATACTGTATATCACTTTAATCAGCACAGCCTCCTTGTGCGTCCTAGTTGCACTGTGTTGTGACTAAGATGTATTTTCGGCAAAAAAAAATGCAAAAAGTAAAATTCTTATGCGACCTATCGTGCCAAGAGGGGCTGTTTGGCGTGACTGCAACAGAGACGCAGGAATGCATTAGAGATGAGCGTGTTCGGTTTCCTGAGAACCGAACCCTACCGGACTTCTCTGCCCGAGCCCGGATCCGAGTCAGGCTCGGGGTTTCCCTCCTGACTCGGAAATCAGAACGAGGCAAAACGTCATCATCCCACTGTCGGATTCTCACGGTTTGGATTGCATATAAGGAGCTGCGCGTCACTGCCGTTTTCACTCCGGCATTGGAGAGTGTAGAGAGAGGACGTGTCTCCATCCTCAGTGTCCCTGTCTTGTGCTGTATTTGTCCAGTCACAGTGGTGGTGTCCTCTGCTGCCATATGTCCAGTGCTGCTGTATAAATCCAGTCCATTGCAGTGGTGCTGTGTTATCCTGCATCAGTCCAGTGGTGGTATCCATGTCCTGCTGTATATGTCCAGCGGTACTGCGGTATATGTCCAGTGATACTGTCGTATATGTCCAGTGATACTGCTGTATATGTCCAGCGGTACTGCCACATAAATCCAGTGATACTGCCGTATATGTCCAGTGGTACTGCCATATAAATCCAGTGGTACTGGCGTATAAATCCAGTCCAGTGATACTGCCATATATGTCTAGTGGTACTGCTGTATAAATCCAGTGGTACTGGCGTATAAATCCAGTCCAGTGATACTGCCGTATATGTCCAGTGATACTGCCGTATATGTCCAGTGGTACTGACGTATAATTCCAGTGGTACTGGCGTATAATTCCAGTGGTACTGGCGTATAATTCCAGTGGTACTGGTGTGTAAATCCAGTCCAGTGATAATGCCGTATAAGTCCAGTGGTACTACTATATAATGTCCAGTGGTCATGCCGTATAAATCCAGGGGTACTGGCATACAAATCCAGTCCAGTGATACTGCCGTATATGTCCAGTGGTTCTGCCGTATAAACAGTAGCGGATCTTGCCACGGGCAAGCAGGACTTTTGCCCGGGGCGCCGCCTTCTGGAAGGCGCCACACCATGGCAAGATCCGCTGCTGCTGTGCCCCCCGCTACGCATCTAGTTTCCCTTCGTGGAGAAGACCTTTTTTGTAATGATGTGCGGTGCGCGTTGACGTCATCGCGCACCGCACAGCAAAGGTCCTCTCCACGAAGGGAACTAGATTTCCTTCGTGGAGAGGACCTTTGCTGTGCGGTGCGTGATGATGTCATCGCGCACCACACATCATTTCAGCGGTGCTACTACTGTACAGGGGGCGTAACTGACCACGCCCCCTGTATGAAGCCACGCCCCTATGGCCGCCCGGGCGCAAAAAGACCCTGAGCCGGCCCTCCGTATAAATCCAGTGATACTGCCGTATATGTCCAGTGGTACTGCTGTATAAATCCAGTGGTACTGTAATATAAATCCAGTCCAGTGATACTGCTGTATATGTCCACTGATACTGCCGTATAATTCCAGTGATACTTCAGTATAATTTCAGTAGTACTGGTGTATAAATCCAGTCCAGTGATACTGCCATATATGTCCAGTGGTACTGCCATATAATTCCAGTGATACTGCCGTATATGTCCAGTGGTACTGCCATATAAATCCAGTGATACTGGCGTATAAATCAAGTCCAGTGATACTGCCATATATGTCCAGTGATTCTGCCGTATATGTCCAGCGGTACTACCATATAAATCCAGCAATACTGCCGTATATGTCCAGTGGTACTGCCGTTTAAATCCAGTAGTACGGTAAAGGGGTTATTAATATTTAATACAAATAATTTTCACAGGGTTTGCCCTGTGTGGTGTAGAGGTACGCTCTCCTGTACCGCATATTGTTATATAACTACAGAAAAATAATGGAGAACAAAAATTTGGAGGATAAAATAGGGAAAGATCAAGAACGACTTCCTCCTAGTGCTGAAGCTGCTGCCACTAGTCATGACATAGATGATGAAATGCCATCAACGTCGTCTGCCAAGGCCGATGCCCAATGTGATAGTAGAGGGCATATAAAATCCAAAAAGCCAAAGTTTAGTAAAAGACCCCCCCAAAAAAATGTAAAGGTCTGAGGAGAAACGTAAACTTGCCAATATGCCATTTACGACATGGAGTGGCAAGGAACGGCTAAGGCCTTGGCCTATGTTCATGACTAGTGGTTCAGCTTCACATGACGATGGAAACCCTCATTCTCCCGCTAGAAAAATTATAAGAGTTAAGCTGGCAAAAGCACAGCAAAGAACTGATGGTATCACAAATCCACAAGGAGTCTCCAAGTGTGTCGGTGGTTGCGATGCCTGACCTACCCAACACTGGATGGGAAGAGGTGGCTCCTACCACCATTTGCACGACCTCTGCAAGTGCTGGAAGGAGCACCCACAATCCAATTTATTCAAACTGAAGATGTCACTGTTGAAGTACACCAGGATGAGGATATGGGTGTTGCTGGCGCTGAAGAGGAAGTTGACGATGAGGATTCTGATGGTGATGTGGTTTGTTTAAATCAGGCACCGGGGAAGACACCTGTTGTCCGTGGGAGGAAAAAGCCCATTGTGATGCATGGGCAAAATACCAAAAAAGCCACCTTTCGTTGTGGAATTATTTCTCCACAAATCTGGACAACAGGTGTTAAGCCGTGTGTTGTCTCTGTCAATCTGTAATAAGTAGTGGTAAGGACGTTAACCACCTAGGAACATCCTCCCTTGTATGTCACCTGCTGCGCATTCATCAGAAGTCAGTGTCAAGTTGTGAAACTTTGGGTAAGAGCGTAAGCAGTCCACTGACACCTAAATCCCTTCTTCTTCTTTTACCCAAGCTCCTGCAATCCAAACCACCAACTCCCTCAACGTCAACTTCCTCCTCAGTCAGGAACGTCAGTAGTCCTGCAGGCCATGTCACTGGCATGATTGCATAGTTTAGGTACGATTCGTGGAACTACACATACCAGCAAGTTGTACTGCATCTGCTGATTATCTCAAATGAATACCATGATTGCATAGTTTAGGTACATTGAGAAAGAGTGTTTGTTTTTTGTTTGTTTTTTAACTCTGTAAAGATTTAGTTGGCTGTCTTATTGGTATGTAATGCCTGTTTGTGTAAGTTAATTTATTGCCTTAGTTTGAAGTGGGGTTATATTGGGGGAAGAGTTTGCAATCATTGCATTCACATGGAAATTGTTCCTATTTAAAGTCTAGTATTCGTCTGGAAGCCGTCGGCTGGGAGTGCTTCCATAGAAGTGCTGACATAAAACTGTTATTATAATATTAGCGTTATACCTGCGTTAAACCGAAGGCGAACAGAAGGAAAACAACAACACACCAAAACTATGACATATGGACTGTCTTAATGCCTCAAAAGTATGTAATTCATCTTATGCATATTATCTGTCTTTTTAACTAAGAAAAGACATCCCCAATCTGCTCACTACAGTTCTCTATTATGCAAACTCATGTATGTTCTTGATGTAATGAATTGCTTGTAATTGGCATTGCATGTGTGGGGAAGTTGTTCAGTGAAACAGTTTTATTACTGCATGCTGTCTGGTGTTACCTCCTTTGACCATTTGGCCATTTGTGGACAGGTGTACTATATCTTTTCATTTAGTGAGGTGTAGTCGTGGTGTAAAGGACAGAGTGTGATTCCTGATTGGGAGGGGGTGGGGGAACAAACAAACAAACAAACACTGAACAACATCACCAAACAGGTAATTTCAACTTTAAACTTGTTATTTTTTGTACTGTCTGGACATGGCTACTAATAACAGATGCACAGACAAAATTCTTAAAGCTATGTGTGCAAATGCTAGGAGCTTAGGAGACAAAATTCCAGAGCTAATTGCGATAATGACAAGGGATATCCTGGATATTGTCGCAATTACTGAGTCATGGTGCAATGAGAATCATGACTGGGATATAGCTATACCAGGATACAATTTATTTAGGAAGGATAGAATGGGAAGAAAAGGGGGAGGGGTAGCAATGTATGTGAAAAAAAGCATAAATGCCACTTTAATACAAAATGTTGAGGACAAAACTGTGGCCCTTTGGGTCACCACGGAAACTGGGGAGAAGGACATTCTTCGCATTGGGGTGATCTATAGACCACCAGGCAGGGGCAGGATTTGGACAGGAACCTATTGTTGGACATCTCTAAAATGGCTTTAAAGGGAGAAGTTATAATCATGGGAGACTTTAATTTACCTGATGTAAATTGGGAGGGGTCCTTTGCAAGTTCAGCTACAAGTGGCAAATTTCTAAATTCCTTACAGGGAGCATCTCTCAAGCAATTGGTGAGGGAGCCCACTCGCAAAGACTCAATATTAGATTTGATTCTTACAAATGGTGACAGGATATCAGACATATATGTGGGTGAGCACCTGGGATCCAGTGATCATCAAGCAGTATGGTTTAGTATAAAGACAGGATCCAACTCCTGTCACACAAAAACAAAGGTGTTGGATTTTAGAAATGCTGACTTTGCAAAAATGGGGAGATGTTTAAGTGATTCATTGGTGGACTGGAGGAACTTGGAAGGAGTGCAGGAGAGATGGGAAAAACTGAAAAGTGCAACACTAAGGGCAACAGACATTTGTATCAAAAGGGTTAGGAAAAGCACCAGGAAAAGGAAACCAGTGTGGTTCACAAAAGAAGTATCAACTAGTGTGAAAGCAAAAAAGATGGCTTTTAGGAAATACAAACAGACTCAAAATAATAATGACAAAGAGGTGTATCTTGACAGACGGAAGGATGCTAAGAAAGTGATCAGACGTGCAAAGGCAGAAGCTGAGGAAAAAATGGCCCAGTCAGTAGATAAAGGGGGCAAAACTTTTTTTAAGTATATAAATGAAGGGAGAAAATCAAATGGAGGAATAATAAGACTTAAGACAGAGAGTGAGAATTTGGTGGAGGGAGACAAGGCAATAGCAGATCACCTAAATAATTATTTTTGCTCAGTATTTACTACAGAAGGAGAAGGGAAGGGGCCACAGTTATGTTGCAAGGACATTCATAAAAATAAGGTAGATGAAAGTACATTTACAGAGGAGAAGGTCCTAACTGAACTTTCAAAACTAAAAGTGGATAAATCAATGGGACCAGATGGGATACACTCAAGGATACTAAAAGAGCTAAAAGATGTGCTGGTGGCACCATTAACAGAATTATTTAACCAGTCACTAAATACAGGTGCCATTCCAGAGGACTGGAAAAGAGCAAATGTAGTTCCATTGTACAAAAGTGGAAGCAAGGAAGAAGCAAGTAACTACAGACCAGTAAGCCTTACATCAGTAGTAGGGAAAGTAATGGAAAAACTACTAAAAGAAAGAGTTGTGGAATATCTTAAATCAAACCACTTACAGGATCCAAAACAGCAGGGATTTACTGGTAGGAGATCATGCCAAACAAATCTTATTGACTATTTTGACTCTGTGATGAAAATAATAGATCAAGGGGGAGCTGTAGATGTAGCATATCTAGACTTTAGTAAGGCATTTGACACTGTCCCACATCGCAGACTGCTAAATAAACTTGAAAGCGTGGGGGTGGATAATAGAATAGTTAAATGGATAAGAACCTGGTTGCAGGATAGGAAACAGACAGTTGTAGCAAATGGAGTGCAATCTATGGAGGGAAATGTTACCAGTGGAGTACCCCAGGGATCTGTACTCAGATCAGTTCTCTTTAATATCTTTGTTGGTGACATTGCAGATGGTATTGAAGGGAAAGTATGCCTTTTTGCAGATGATACAAAGATATGCAACAGGGTAGACACACCAGGAGCGGTAAAACTAATGATTGATGACCTAGCTAGGCTTAAAAAATGGTCAAGAACATGGCAACTACAGTTTAATGCTAAAAAATGCAAAATCATGCACTTGGGTCTCAAAAATCCAAAGGCTAAATATAGTATCAAGGGTACTATAATGGAAACTACTGAGGAGGAAAGGGATTTAGGAGTCATTATTTCAAGTGACTTAAAGGCAGGAAAGCAATGCAACAAAGCAATGAGAAAGGCAGGTCAGATGCTTGGTTGCATAGGGAGAGGAATCAGTAGCAGGAAAAGAGAAGTGATAATGCCACTGTATAGGTCATTGGTGCGGCCCCATCTGGAATACTGTGTCCAGTTCTGGAGACCATATCTCCAGAAGGATATAAATACATTAGAGAGTGTACAAAGAAGGGCAACTAAAATGGTGCATGGCCTACATCACAAAACTTACCCGGAAAGGCTAAAAGATCTTAACATGTATAGTATGGAGGAGAGAAGGGAAAGGGGGGACATGATGGAAACTTTCAAATATACCAAAGGTTTTAACAAAGTTCAGGAGGGAAACATTTTTCAAAGGAAGAGAAGTATTAGAACTCGAGGACATGCACTGAAACTGGAGGGAGGCAGGTTCAGGGGAAATTTAAGGAAAAATTATTTCACAGAAAGGGTAGTGGATAAGTGGAATAGCCTCCCATCAGAGGTGGTAGAGGCTAAGACTGTGGAGCAGTTTAAAAATGCTTGGGATAGACACATGAATATCCTTACAAGGAATTAAGGTTCAAAGAGGGTTACGATTACCTAAAGGATAAAAAAAAATGGGCAGACTAGATGGGCCAAGTGGTTCTTATCTGCCGTCAAATTCTATGTTTCTATGTTTCTATGAGTCCTCTCCTAACTGGGATTCCTCTGGAGGATCCTTGAGTGTAACGCCTACTGCTGCTGCTGTTGCTGCCGCTGCTGCTGTTGCTGCCGCTGCTGTTGTTGCTGCTGGGAGTCAATCATCATCCCAGAGGGGAAGTCGGAAGACCACTTGTACTACTTCAATTAAGCAATTGACTGTCCAAAAGTCCTTTGATTGGAAGATGAAATATGACAGCAGTCATCCTGTTGCAAAGTGGATAACTGAGGCCTTGACAGCTATGTTGGTGTTAGATGTGCATCCTGTATCCGCCATTAGTTCAGTGGGACTTAGCGAATTGATGGAGGTAGTGTGTCCCCAGTACCAAATCCCATCTAGGTTCCACGTCACTAGGTAGGCCAGGGCCGGTGCAAGGTTTCTTGGTACCCTAGGCAAAACTTCAGCCTCCCCCCACCCCGACCTCTAAGTAAGCTGGCAGCTACAGTATTGATTAGTTGTAAAAGTTACAAAGACTTTTATTTATTATTTTCTGTTCCGTGTTGATGCATACATCTGCAGATCCCTCTGCTGGTATATTAGTCTTGTTGTGCAATTGTATAAAAATATCTACACACACACCCATTGGCGTTTCTATAATGGGTGCAATGTGTGCGGTGCACACGGACCCCTGCCATTACAGGTGGTGGAACTCAGTTCCACCTCATTCCCCCCCAACTTTAACCCCTGACGGTCGCCCATTCACACAGCCAGACAGGCCGATATATCTGCAAGATATATCAGCATCAGCTGTGCTGCAGAGTTGATGCAATATGTCTATGAACGGTGCCTTCACAGACATAACAAGTGTCCACACCCACTGATGCACTACAGACATACATCGCCCGTTCAATAGAACGGACGGTATACCTATTTGTGTGCGATTAGACCACCAGAGATGTGTTTGGAGTGAAGAGACTGCATCAGAAACTACATCATAAAAATATACATATATACAGGAAAGACAAAATGTGAGGAGTGATCACGTTCTAGAGGCTGTGTAAATAATGTTTGTGATCATTCTGAAACGGCAAAATAACAGAAAAAGAAAACCTTATGTCATATTACATTAAATGCACACATGTTAAAATGCACCCAGTCCTAAATACACATACTGTCAATGCGCAAAGTGGGAATATGGAAGTATAAATTGAACACCCCCATCATTTTAGGTAATCCTCCTACTCCCCACATGCTCTTCTTTGTGTCTGATCGCCTGCGTCTCTCACCTTTACTTACCCCCTGCAACTGCAACTGCCGGCTATCCTTTCAACCCCTGCACTTCTTACTGCTCCCCTCACCACCGCCCTCATTCCCTGCACCTTGTTTCACTTCCTACCTGCTTCCTTCTCACACCCCGGCACCTCTAATACCCTTTTCAGACCGCCACCTATGAACATGGGTTGTGGGCACATGAGCGCGCATAACCCGTGTTCATGTGCGGTCTGAAAGGAGCAAGGGTTGAAATACCGGGTCGAGCAACCCGGTATTTCAACCCTGGTCGTGAGCAGGGTTGAACATGTCTTCAATCTGGCTCACTGTCCTGTTCACTCTCTATGTACGGGCAGCGCTTTGAGATCATGTCATATCCAAGCACTGCTCCCGCCGCGCCACCGCTGACGTCAATATGCCAGGCTGCTGGCTGCAGTGTGAAAGGTTCTTGAGGCGGGTCGCACCCTGGGTGTCATGCTCTTGGGTGCGACCCACCTCAGACGGTGTGAAAGGGGTATAACTAACCTCTCCTCTTTAGCCCCTAGCCCCACTCCCCAGTTCCATTTATCACCCACTGCAGCTCCTTCCCAAGCAGGGACACTGACATCTCAAATCAGGTCCCAGCACCAGGGCAGATGCAGTGGCATACACACTCACACTCAGCAGTCACCCACTGTCACACACACTCACACTCAGCAGTCACTCACTGTCACACACACTCACACTCAGCAGTCATCCACTGTCACTCATACTCAGCAGTCACCCGCTGTCACACACACTCACCAGTCACTCACACTAACCAGTCACCCACTGTCACACACACTCGCACTCAGCAGTCACCCACTGTCACACACACTAACACAGTAGTGCTCACTTCTCACTGCGCAGCTGGCTGCGATGAGCCCGGGCAGCAGCTCCCTATCATCCGCAGGGGTAATGTTCAGCGCTACACAGGAAACACGTAATTGGTAGAATAGCTGCGCTTGTCAGGATCGGCCACTGCAGGAACAACAAGGGGGAGGGACAGGGAACTGCCGGCTGGGAGGACACAAGGAGGATGTCCCAGGTCCCAGTGCTGCTGAGTTTTGTGAAGCGGGATGTGTCTGATAGGCCAGGGGGAGGGCACCATGCACGATGATTCCTTGAAGTGCATGGCATGTAAGCAGGGGCGGATTGGGAACTATAAGTGTCCCTGGAAAAATTTCTAGAAGTGGCCCCATGTGGGCGACACCAAATCAATGGTAGGTGGAACCAACACTAAAGTAGACGGGATCAGTACACAGGGCCATAAATATGGGTTGCGAGCAATGCTGTCACGAAAGGGCCCTGGGGGCAGCACTGCTACTGTGCCTTAGAATTTAAACTTTTTTTTTCATGTGCCTCCAGACCTGCACCTATGCAGGAAATTCAAATTGTGTACTCATTTGTGATTTGCTTTAAGTAAACTAGAAGAATCCCATTAAGTTTATACTAAAATACTCTTCTGCTGGCCATATATTAGTACGACTTGCATTAGATGAATGTTGTCCGACGAGCTCCCCCGCCAGCTCCCTGACGTACGATAGATCGGAAGTTGCTTATGCACCTTACAATCTATCATATGATCCGCAATTGACCCCCACCCAGATCGAATGATCATATGTGCAGCACACATGATCAGTTGATGCGACGTGTGACCCACGGGGACACGCATCGCATCGTGGAGGTCATTCCGAGTTGTTCGCTCGCAAGCTGCTTTTAGCAGCTTTGCACACGCTAAGCCGCCGCCTACTGGGAGTGAATCTTAGCTTCTCAAAATTGCGAACGACGTATTCGCATTATTGCGATTAGACCTCTCTTAGCATTTTCTGAGTAGCTCGAGACTTACTCTGCCATTGCGATCAGTTCAGTCAGTTTCGTTCCTGGTTTGACGTCACAAACACACCCAGCGTTCGCCCAGACACTCCTCCGTTTCTTCAGCCACTCCCGCGTTTTCCCAGAAACCCCAGCGTTTTTTCACACACACACCCATAAAACGGTCAGTTTCCGCCCAGAAACACCCACTTCCTATCAATCACATTAAGATCACTAGAACGAAGAAAAATCCTCGTAATGCCGTGAGTAAAATACCTAACTTCATAGCAAATTTACTTGGCGCAGCCGCAGTGCGGACATTGGCCCTCATTCCGAGTTGTTCGCTCGGTAAAAATCTTCGCATCGCAGCGATTCTACGCTTAATGCGCATGCGCAATGTCCGCACTGCGACTGCGCCAAGTAAATTTGCTATGCACTTAGGAATTTTACTCACGCCATTTTCATCGTTCTGGCGATCGTAATGTGATTGACAGGAAATGGGTGTTACTGGGCGGAAACAGGCCGTTTTATGGGCGTGTGGGAAAAAACGCTACCGTTTCCGGAAAAAACGCAGGAGTGGCCGGAGGAACGGAGGAGTGTCTGGACGAACGCTGGGTGTGTTTGTGACGTCAAACCAGGAACGACAAGCACTGAACTGATCGCAGATGCCGAGTAAGTCTGGAGCTACTCAGAAACTGCTACGAGGTGTGTAATCGCAATATTGCGAATACATCGTCGCAATTTTAAGATGCTAAGATTCACTCCCAGTAGGCGGCGGCTTAGCATGAGCAAATCTGCTAAAATCCGCTTGCGAGCGAACAACTCGGAATGAGGGCCATTGCGCATGTGTACTAGCGACTAATCGCTCCGTTGCGATAAAAAAATAACGAGCGAACAACTCGGAATGACCACCCGTAATCGCACCCAAAACATGCAATGGGTCGATCCACGCGTCAATATTGTGTATTCGTACCTAGTGTATGGCCAGCATTCTTCTGCACCGATGACCTGTAATTCACTGTGCTGTAATGAATAGGATATCCTATCCAGTAACGCATATGTTGCAGCCTCAGGGTAACCACATAACCAAAATATTGACAGGGCGCACCAAAGGTGCGTGGCAAAAAATATGGGGTTGTGGCCACAGAATAGTTCCAATTCACAATACACCGCACAGCAGCGTCTGTTATTCACATTACAGCGTACAGCGGCATCACATTACACCGCCCAGCAGCATCCGGTACTCACAATACAACGCCCAGCGACGTCCATTGCTCATATTACAGTGCACAGTGACGTCACATTACAGTGCACAGTGGCGTCACATTACAGCACACAGCAACGTCCGTTACTCACATTACAGCGCACAGCGGCATCACATTACAGCACACAGCGGCATCACATTACAGCGCACAGCGGCATCACATTACAGCGCACAGCGATGTCCGTTGTTCCCATTACAGAACACAGTGCATCACATTAAAGTGCACAGCGACAACCGTTACTCACATTACAGCGCACAGTGGGCGTCACATTAAAGCGCACAGTGACAAATGTTACTCACATTACAGCGCACAGCAGGCTTCACATTAGAGCGCACAGAAACAACCGTTACTCACATTACAGTGCATATCCACATACGTTATTCACATTACTGCGCACAGCGACAACCGTTACTCACATTACAGTGCACAGCGGCATCACATTACAGCACACAGCGATGTCCGTTGTTCACATACAGAACACAGTGCATCACATTAAAGCGCACAGCGACAAACTTTACTCACATTACAGCGCACAGGAACAACCGTTACTCACATTACAGCGCACGGGAACAACCGTTACTCACATTACAGCGCACAGTGGCATCACATTACAGCGCGCAGAAGTGTCACATTAGAGCACACAGCGGCGTCACATTACAGTGCACATCCACATACGTTACTCACATTACAGCGCACAGCAGCGTCACATTACAGTGCACAGCGACAACCGTTACTCACATTACAGCGCACAGCGGCATCACATTACAGCGCACAGCGACAACTGTTACTCACATTACAGCGCACAGTGGCATCACATTACAGCGCACAGCAGCGGCACGTTACAGCACACAGCGACAACCGTTATGCACATTACAGCGCACAGTGGCATCACATTACAGCGCACAGCAGCGGCACGTTACAGCACACAGCGACAACCGTTACTCACATTACAGCGCACAGTGGCATCACATTACAGCGCACAGTGGCGTCACATTACAGCGTACAGCAACGTCACGTTACATCGCACAGAGACAACCGTTACTCACATTACAGCACACAGCGGCGACACGTTACAGCACACATCGACATACGCATACCCTCCAACTGTACCTTTTTAATGGGTACAGTACCTTTTTTTTAATGGTCTGTACCTATTTTTGGCTCTCCAAACTTCCATTGAAAGTATAGGAGATGGGGCGTGACCACGCCCCCTTTACCCGTGACCACGCCCCTTTTTCTAATGTGTACCGATTTTTGTGTGGAAAATGTTGGAAGGCATGCAAACGTTACTCATATTATACTGCAGGTGGGGGAGGGGGTGCCGTGAGTGGGGGAGGGAGAGTGCCACGAGTGGGGGAGGGGTGCGGAGTGTGTGTGAGAAGGGGTCAGGAGTGTTGCAGAGAGAGCAGGAGAGGAGACAGACTCACCGTGCGTGCACTGCTGTGGGGCTGCCGGGAACTGTTACTGGTGACTGGAGAAGCTCTGTCACGTGAGATGACAGACTATCCAGTGACAGAGCTCCTCCAAGCTGCGGCCGGTTCTGGCGGCTGCCAGATATAGTGCTGAGGGACGCGCTATGCAGGGGGCGGAGCCACGTGCGGCAATCGGCCCCACAGTACGGTCGGCCTCCCGGGATCCTTCCGGGTAACCTCATAGGCCAATCCATCCCTGCATGTGAGCGCTAGTACAAGACTCTCGCCGCGGCCGCCCGTAGGCTAACCTATTATTGAAAAATATATATTATTTTTTTTAAATGGATTTAAAGGGAGCATGCCGCCCTCTAGTGGCCGGCGCTCATAGGCAGCTGCCTAAAGCTGCCTAATGGTAGCGCCGGCCCTGAGGTAGGCGATACCAAGAATGTACAGAGACGTCAAAAAAAGTGTCCTCAGTGTCCTACAAAATGCAGTTGTACCCACTGTCCACTTAACCACGGACATGTGGACAAGTGGAGAAGGGCAGACTAAGGACTATATGACTGTGACAGCCCACTGGGTAGATGTATTGCCTCCCGCAGCAACAACAACAGCGGCACCAGTAGCAGCATCTTGCAAACGCGAACTCGTTCCTAGGCAGGCTACGCTTTGTATCACCGCTTTCCATAAGAGGCACACCGCTGACAACCTCTTACGGAAACTGAGGGACATCATTGCACAATGGCTTACCCCAATTAGATTCTCCTGGGGATTTGTGATATTGGACAATGCCACCAATATTGTGCGTGCATTACATCTGGGTAATTCCAGCACGTCCCATGTTTTGCACATACAATTAATTTGGTAGTGCAGAATTTTTTTCTAACTGACATGGGCGTGCAGGAGATGCTGTTGGTGGGCCGAAAAATTGCGGGACACTTTCGACATTAAGCCACCGCGTGACAAAGACTGGAGCGCCAGCAAAACACTTCTGAACCTGCCCTGCCATCACCTAAAGCAAGAGGTGGTAATGAGGTAGAATTCAACACTCTATATGCTTCAGAGGAGGGAGGAGCAGCAAAAGGCCATTCAAGCCTATACATCCACCTACGATATAGGAAAAGGAGGTGGAATGCACCTGACTCAAGCGCAGTGGAGAATGTTTTCTGTCTTGTGCAAGGTTCTCCAACCCTTCGAACTTGGCACACGTGAAGTCAATTCAGACACTGTCAGCTTGAGTCAGGTCATTCCCCTCATCAGGCCTTTGCAGAAGCAGCTGGAGAAATTGAAGAAGGAGCTAAAATGGAGCGATTCTGCTAAGTATGTGGGATTTGTGGATGGAGCCCTTCATTTGCTTTGCCAGGATTCAAGGGTGGTCAATCTGTTGAAATCAGAGGACTACATTTTGGCCACTGTGCTCGATCCTAGGTTTAAAGCCTATGTTGTATCTCTCTTTCCGGCAGACACAAGTCTGCAGAGGTTTAAAGACCTGCTGGTGAGAAAATTGTCAACTCAAGCTGAACGTGACCCATCGACAGCTCCTCCTTCATTTTCTCCCGCAACTGGGGCTGCGAGGAAAAGGATAAGATTTCCTAGCCCACCCGCTGGCAGTAATACAGGGCAGTCAGTAGCGAGTGCTGACATCTGGTCCGGACTGAAGGACCTGCCAACAATTACTGACATGTCTACTGTCACTGCATATGATTCTGTCACTATTGAAAGAATGGTGGAGGATTATATGAGTGACAGCATCCAAGTAGGCATGTCAAACAGTCCGTATGCATACTGGCAGGAAAAAGAGGCAATCTGGATGCCCTTGCACAAACTGGCTTTATTTGACCTAAGTTGCCCCTTCCCCCCCCCCCCCCCCATCCCCCTCCAGTGTGTACTCCGAAGGAGTATTTAGTGCAGCTGGTAACCTTGTCAGCGAAGATGATGTTCATCAAAATGAATTATAAATTCCTCCGGGTAGACCTTTACCAGCAATTGCCTCCAGAAAGTACACAGGGACCTGTGATGGTGGATTCCAGTGGGGACTGATTAATACTCTGTGAGGAGGAGCATGTACACACTGAAAGGGGTGAGGAATTGGAGGATGAGAATGAGGTCGACATCTTGCCTCTGTAGAGCCAATTTATGCAAGGAGAGATTGATTGCTTCTTTTTTGGTGGGGGCCCAAACAAACCAGTCATTTCAGCCACAGTTGTGTGGCAGACCCTGTCGCTGAAATGATTGGTTTGTTAAAGTGTGCATGTCCTGTTTATAAGGGTGGGTGGGAGGGCCCAAGGACAATTCCATCTTTTACCTCTTTTTCTTCTTTGCCTCATGTGCTGTTTGGGGACTAGTTTTTTAAAGTACCATCCTGTCTGACACTGCCGTACAACTCCAGGGGTACTGCCGTATAGGTCCAAGGGTACTGCCATATAAGACCAGTCCAGTGCTGCTGTCTTGTGCTGCATCAGTCCAGTGGTGGTGTCTTGTGCTGCCATGAGTCCAGTGGTGGTGTCCTGTGCTGTATATTATTTACTCCAAATAAAAGGTTTATATACATGACTTATATTATTACCCAAATAATTTTTGCAGGGTTTGCCCTGTGTGGTGCAGGGGTACACTCACCTGTGCTGCATATTATTATAATAGCTCCAAATAAAAGGGTTATTATTATCCAAATTAATTTTACAGGCTTTGCCGTGTGTGTGGTTTAGGGGTACGCTCTCCTGTGCCACCAATATTGTGTGTGATTTACATCTGGGCAAATTCTAGCACGTCCCATGTTGTTTGTGCCGCACACTTGTGTCGCTTAGCTTAGTCATATAGCTACCTCATTGCACCTCTTTTTCTTCTTTGCAGGATGTGCTGTTTGGGGCCTAGTTTTTTTAAGTTCCATCCTGTCTGCAACTGCAGTGCCACTACTAGATGGGCCAGGTGTTTGTGCCGCACACTTGTGTCGCTTAGCTCAGTCATATAGCTACCTCATTGCACCTCTTTTCCTTCTTTGCATGATGTGCTGTTTGGGGCCTAGTTTTTTTAAGTTCCATCCTGTCTGCAACTGCAGTGCCACTCCTAAATGGGCCAGGTGTTTGTGTCGGCCACTTGTGTCGCTTAGCTTAGTCATATAGCTACCTCATTGCACCTCTTTTCCTTCTTTGCATCATGTGCTGTTTGGGGCCTATTTTTTAAATCTGCCATCCTGTCTGCCATTGCAGTGCCACTCCTAGATGGGCCAGGTGTTTGTGCCGCACACTTGTGTCGCTTAGCTTAGTCATATAGCTACCTCATTGCACCTCTTTAACTTCTTTGCATCATGTGCTGTTTGGGGCCTATTTTTTAAATCTGCCATCCTGTCTGCCATTGCAGTGCAACTCCTAGATGGGCCAGGTGTTTGTGCCGCACATTTGCGTCGCTTAGCTTAGTCATACAGCTACCTCATTGCGCCTCTTTTACTTCTTTGCATGATGTGCTGTTTGGGGCATAGTTTTTTTAAGTGCCATCCTGTTTGCAACTGCAGTGCCACTCCTAGATGGGCCAAGTGTTTGTGCTGCACACCTGTGTCGCTTAGCTTAGTTATACAGCCACCTCGGTGCAACCTTTTGGCCTAAAAACAATATTGTGAGGTGTAAGGTGTTCAAAATAGACTGGAAATGAATATTATTGAGGTTAATAATGCCGTAGGATCAAAATTATCCCCAAATTCTTTTATTTTAGCAGTTTTTATGGGGGGGGGAGGTTTCAAAAATCATCCAGATCCAAAACCAAAACACGAAAGGGTGGTTTTGGCAAAACAAATCCAGATTCAAAACACGAGCATGGAACCAAAACCAAAACACAAAACATGAAAAGAGCCCACTGCATATCCCCGGCGGTAAATAAACAAGAAGTCTACAAGCTCACTTACTAACAGTGGGTCAACACAGACATTGACTGATAGTGGGGACCATTAAGCGGGACAGGACTTTCCACACCATCAGGGAAACATAGATTCTGGGTTAAGACCCTGAGCAAAAGGTGTTCCCTCAAAGTTCACTTGACACCCACTCTGTAGAGGGGTCCCCTTATAGTGGGAGTATACCATTTAGGATGGTATACAATAGAAAGGGCAGTCCCAAAGGAACATACCTGAATAGAGAGCGCTGTGACTCCTGTGATTTAATAAAATGACATATCTCACATAGATACTCAGGGGGTTATTCAGAGTTGTGAGGAAGCCAAAAAAGTTAGCAATTGGGATAAACCATGGGGTTAATTCAGATGGGATTGCAGCAGCGGCAGCAATCACAGTCTGAAACCCCTTACGGAGTGTGCACCCTGGGAGCCCAGTCAGATGCTGACAGCATCTCAGGGCTGCGATCGCCTCTGCCTGATTGAGGCAGAGGCATTTGTGGCGCGGGAGGGGGCATGCCAACGGCTTTAGAACGCTGTTGGAGGGGCACGGTCCGGATAATACAGGCGTGTCCGGACCATTGCGGTGGTGGGCTACGGCATCTGCATTTTGTCACAAGCAGCCACTGTGACTTGGGACGTGGTGGGTAGCCACCTGCCAGTGCAGCTAGGCTGCGCAGGAGCTGCACTGGCAGGAAGCTACTCAGTGGGTGCAAAAGCATTGCCATTGGGGGTTATTCCGAGTGGATCGCACGTAGCAACTATTTGCTGCCCGTGCGATCATCTAGACGCTGCCTGTGATGACGATACCGGCCAATTCCACAAATACATCAATTTGAGAATTGCCACATGCGTGGTGCCGGGTCACTTTTGACACACGGGATTACTTAAATACCTTCAGCTGCCACCAGCAAAGACTTTTCAACGTATTACGGACGTTGCAGGCGTCTTTAGCTTTACTTGTCACACACACACTGCAATACTTAGAAAAATAGGTAGACGTGAGCCATGCAGGCCTTGAGTTCATAAGAACAACAGAATCAGAACTAAAATTAGATCTTTAATTTCAAGAATACTTCAGAGCTTTAGTTACAAAAAGGTTACAAAGATTATTAAGAATATTTTAAAACACACACAGAATACAGCAATCTCAATAAATGAAAAGGAATAAAAACGTCAGAAACCCTAATTCACTTACTCAAATGGACTTCGTGGTTTCCGTTGTGAGGGATTTCACCGAATAACTCAGGTCATCTCCAGCATGAGGGATACAGATATAGTCTCCAGCTTCATCAAGCCACCTCCCTTGGGATTTTTAACTTCCCTGCTGGACACTACTCATACACCAGTTTACATATTGTTGGTGGTAAAAAGAAACACAGGAGAAGGGGAGGGGGTGTAGTCTAAAGGCATTGAAATCTCCTTCAAAGAGAGTGAGGTCTGTGAGGATCTGCACCTTGTCACCCCTGGACAGCTTTATGACTAGCCAGGAAGTTTTTTAGAGGTTTATGACATTAGCCAGGAAATAGGATCCCTGCATTCCAGTCAGGACATTTGGACACACTTCCCTGGTCTGTTTACAGCCCCTCTGTTGACATAACAAACGAATTGGCCTTATCAGCCCTCAATGTCCAGAGCTTGGCAATGTGTGCTTTTGATGTAGAAATGTAATCCCACTTTACAATGGTCATGTCAGGATCTAGGCCACAGATAATTTATATTTTGGACAATATACAATTCTCCCTCTTATCAGTACTTATAACCTCTGGTCCGGTCATTGCACATGTCATACTTTATGGTCTGCAGATCTCCCCCCCGCATGGATGTATGGAGGTTAAACGCAGGACATTGCCTGTCAGCCATTTTGTCACATCTAGGCTGAAAGAATACAAAATTATATATATATATACAGTCACTTGAAAACATTATTAGTGATTATTCCTGCAGGTAATCACCACACCTTAGATCACATATAATTTGTGATCCTCCTTTCTGTATTTAAACATGACACCCGGTATGGGGGAGTATATTTCTGCATAGCAGGGCTGCAAACGCTTGTGGAGCCCTGCTATGCAAAGAAAGTTTCCTGTAAAAGAAGACCAGGGTAAGAGTTACTTACCCTGTGCGATCGATCCAGCGATGCACGTCCCGGAATTGACATCAGACATCTGCCCTCCAAACGCCTGGACATGCCTGTGTTGGTCTCACCATTCCCAGAAAATGGTGAGTTGCAGCCCCAGTACGCCTTCCTGCTGTCAGTCTTCTTGCGATCGCTCCAGCGATCGCTTTCTTCGTTCTTCTGGTTGTTGCCCGGCGACGGGCGTCGCTTGGCAATGACGTGTGTGCGCCTTGCAGGAGCCATGCAGGAGCAGACCCGACCCGTTCACACCGCTGCAACAAACAGCAGCGCGCGAATGGGTCAGAATGACCCCCATTGTGCAATGCTTTTGCACCCTTGTGGTGGGGGAGATGGTAGGGCCAGACATGCGGGGCGGACTAGCCCTGTGCTGGGCGTTCCACCGCATGTATGAGAATCTGATCATATATGTGCTAAATTTGGCACATCTAGGATCAGCTCTGAATCATCCACCATGTGCACTGCAGGTGGGGCAGATGTAACAAATGCAGAGAGAGTTAGATTTGGGTGAAGTGTGTTAAAACAGAAATCAAAATTGCAGTATAAAAATAAAGCAGCCAGTATTTACTAGAGATGAGCGGGTTCGGTTCTCAGAGATCCAAACCCCCCCCCCCCCGAACTTCACGTTCCGAGCCAGAATCCAAGTCCGGCTCGGTACTTCCCGCCAGGCTCGGATACCAGAATGAGGCAAAACGTCATCATCCAGCTGTTGGATTTAGATCCCATATATGTCAGCATTTGGAGTCTTACCTCCGGTTCTGGTCCCTGTGGTCTTCCTGTTAGATGGCTGGTGTGGCTGCGGAATAGGAGCTGTGGCAGCGAGGTCCTCCGGTGCACTTGCCGGGGCATCTGGAGGCCAGGGTCCGGTCCTGGAGAGCGGAGCATGGCAGCCAGAGGTGTCTGTTTCCAAGTGTCCTGTTGCTGGAGTGCGGCGCCTGGGAGGCTGAGGCCAGAGGTAGTGGCTGTGTGCTGGTTCCACATGTGTCCTCTGTGCAGGGAGCAGCCATGTTGGAGACCAAGCCAAGACAATAGGTATCCCAGTTCGCGTACAGCCAATCCGATGCTGCTTTCCCTTATAAAAACGGGTTGATGGTTAGCTATGGTGCCAGTTCTTCAAGTTACTTGCTGATGTAAGGTGCTCAAGCTCTGTGCTCCCAGGTTAACCCCTGGTATCCTGGTTCTGTGGAGGCCGCCTAGTGGTCAGTTCTGTTATTGCAGTACTTTGCTTCCAGTCCACCTGCCCTTGTGGTTTAACTGCTGGTTCCTCTATCTGGTAGAGGGTCTCCGTTTGCTGTCAGTGCTCACAGTGATCCTCTCTTCAGCATCGTTCTTCAAGTCATCTCGTCATTCAGTGTTCTTCAGCATCATTTACAAATCACAAGTCATCTCTCCATCCAGTGTATTTCAGCATAGTTTATAAATCACAAGTCATCTCCTCATTCAGTGTTCCTCAGCATTGTCTATAAATCACAAGTCATCTCATTCAGTGTTCTTCAGCATCATTTACAATTCACAACTCATCTCCTCATTCAGTGTTCTTCAGCATTGTTCAAATCACAAGTCACTTCTCCATTCAGTATTTTTCAGCACCGTCTACAAGTCACAAACATTTGTTCTTCAGAACTCACTCGGACTTATCTCCTAGTTGTGGTGTATTATTGAAGTCTCATTAAAACTGAATTAATCTTTCTTCAGTGTATCGTTCTCAGTCATTGCCCTCATTGCTTACCCCTCTTCATCTTCGGGCAAACTCTTCAATGATCCATGAGTAAGAACTATATTTGGCCACCTTGTTTCCTTCCTTTGCCGAAAGCTGCTCCCTCAGTCAATTGTCAGTCATCAGATCTTCAACTCAAACCGAGCGTGACAATATAAACAGCCGCCCGTCGCCACCATTTTCACTCCGGACTTGGAGAGTGAGGGAGACAGACCTCTGTCTCCCTGTGGGTGGTGGCATCGGGTTGGTTCAGTGTGTGCTCTGTAGGGGTGCTGTTCCTGTTACTGTGGTGCAGCTGTACATGGGTGTTGCTGTCCTGGCTGTCACTGTGTTGTACAGGGGGCAGGGGCACTGTCCTCCTGTAAGGAGTGAAAATACTGGGGTGTTGGCCCTATGTTGTATGCTGTAAAAATTCAGGGGTGCTGTAAAAATACAGGAGTATGTTGTTAAAATAAAAGTACACTGGTCCTGTATACTGTAAAAATACAGCGGTCCTGTTGTTAAAATAAAAGTACACTGGTCCTTTATGCTGTAAAAATACAGGGGTGATGTTGTGAAAATACAGGGGTGCTGGCACTGTCTTCGGTTGCGATGTCTAGATCTGACCATCCCAAGACTGTATGGGAAGAGGAGGCTCCTACCACCATTTGCACGCCCTCTGCAAGTGCTGGGAGGAGCACCGCCAGTCCAGTTGCTGATATTGAGATTGAGGATGTCACTGTAGAAGTACACCAGAATGATGAGGATATTGGTGTAGCTGGCGCTGAGGAGGAAGTTGACGATGAGGATTCCGATTGTCATGTGGTTTGTGTAAATAAGGCACCAGTGGAGACAGTTGTTGTCCATGGGATGAAAAAGCCCATTGTCATGCCTGGGCAAAATATCAAAAAAAGGCACCTCTTCGGTGTGGAATTATTTCTCCACAAATCCGGACAACAGGTGTCAAGCCATCTGTTGCCTTTGTCAATCCATAATAAGTAGGGGTAAGGACGTTAACCACCTAGGAACATCCTCCCTTATATGTCACCTGCAGCGCATTCATCATAAGTCATTGTCAAGTTCAAAAACATTGGGTCATTCTGAGTTGATCGCACGATAGCAGTTTTTTGCAGCCGTGCGATCAGATAGTCGCCGCCTATGGAGGAGTGTACTTTAGCTTAGCAAGGGTGCGAACGCTTTTGCAGGGGAGCTGTGCAAAACTGTTTGTGAAGGTTATGAGTAGAGATGAGCGGGTTCGGTTCCTCGGAATCCGAACCCGCCCGAACTTCAGGTTTTTTTACACGGGGCCGAGCGACTCGGATCTTCCCGCCTTGCTCGGTTAACCCGAGCGCGCCCGAATGTCATCAACCCGCTGTCGGATTCTCGCAAAGCTCGTATTCTATCGCGAGACTCGGATTCTATATAAGGAGCCGCGCGTCGCCGCCATTTTCACACGTGCATTGAGATTGATAGGGAGAGGACGTGGCTGGCGTCCTCTCCGTTTAGACTAGAGTACTAGAGAGAGACACAAATTTTGGGGAGCATATTATTAGGAGGAGTACTACTTGCTGCTGATAGTGTGACCAGTGACCACCAGTTTAATTAATCCGTTCTCTGCCTGAAAAAAAACGATACACAGTGTGACACAGTCACATACCATATCTGTGCTCAGCCCAGTGTGCTGCATCATATGTAATACTGTATATCATTATCTGACTGTGCTGAGTGCTCACTGCTCACACAGCTTAATTGTGGGGGAGACTGGGGAGAAGTTATAGCAGGAGTACATATTTTAAGTACAGTGCACACTTTTGCTGCCAGAGTGCCACTGCCAGTGTGACTGACCAGTGACCACTGACCACCAGTATTGTGATTGTCTGCTGACCACCAGTACAGTATATTGTGATTGTCTGCCTGAAAAAGTTAAACACTCGTCGTGTGGTGTTTTTATAAACGCATTCTGCAGACAGTGTCCAGCAGGTCCGTCATTACATAATATATACCTGTCCGGCTGCAGTACTAGTGTGATATATATATATATTTTAATTTTATCTCATTATCATCCAGTCTATATTAGCAGCAGACACAGTACGGTAGTCCACGGCTGTAGCTACCTCTGTGTCGGCAGTCGCTCGTCCATCCATAATTGTATACCACCTACCCGTGTTTTTTTTTTTTCTATCTTCTTGATACTAGTAGCTTACTTTAGGAGTCTGCAGTGCTGAGTCTGACAGACAGTGTCCAGCAGGTCCGTCATTACATAATATATACCTGTCCGGCTGCAGTACTAGTGTGATATATATATATATTTTAATTTTATCTCATTATCATCCAGTCTATATTAGCAGCAGACACAGTACAGTAGTCCACGGCTGTAGCTACCTCTGTGTCGGCAGTCGCTCGTCCATCCATAATTGTATACCACCTACCCGTGGTTTTTTTTTTTTTCTATCTTCTTGATACTAGTAGCTTACTTTAGGAGTCTGCAGTGCTGAGTCTGACAGACAGTGTCCAGCAGGTCCGTCATTACATAATATATACCTGTCCGGCTGCAGTACTAGTGTGATATATATATATATATATATTTTAATTTTATCTCATTATCATCCAGTCTATATTAGCAGCAGACACAGTACGGTAGTCCACGGCTGTAGCTACCTCTGTGTCGGCAGTCGCTCGTCCATCCATAATTGTATACCACCTACCCGTGGTTTTTTTTTCTTTCTATCTTCTTGATACTAGTAGCTTACTTTAGGAGTCTGCAGTGCTGACAGACAGTGTCCAGCAGGTCCGTCATTACATAATATATACCTGTCCGGCTGCAGTACTAGTGTGATATATATATATATATTTTAATTTTATCTCATTATCATCCAGTCTATATTAGCAGCAGACACAGTACGGTAGTCCACGGCTGTAGCTACCTCTGTGTCGGCAGTCGCTCGTCCATCCATAATTGTATACCACCTACCCGTGGTTTTTTTTTTTTCTATCTTCTTGATACTAGTAGCTTACTTTAGGAGTCTGCAGTGCTGAGTCTGACAAACAGTGTCCAGCAGGTCCGTCATTACATAATATATACCTGTCCGGCTGCAGTACTAGTGTGATATATATATATATATTTTAATTTTATCTCATTATCATCCAGTCTATATTAGCAGCAGACACAGTACGGTAGTCCACGGCTGTAGCTACCTCTGTGTCGGCAGTCGCTCGTCATCCATAAGTATACTAGTATCCATCCATCTCCATTGTTTACCTGAGGTGCCTTTTAGTTGTGCCTATTAAAATATGGAGAACAAAAATGTTGAGGTTCCAAAAATAGGGAAAGATCAAGATCGACTTCCACCTCGTGCTGAAGCTGCTGCCACTAGTCATGGCCGAGACGATGAAATGCCAGCAACGTCATCTGCCAAGGCCGATGCCCAATGTCATAGTACAGAGCATGTAAAATCCAAAACACCAAATATCAGTAAAAAAAGGACTCAAAAATCTAAAATAAAATTGTCGGAGGAGAAGCGTAAACTTGCCAATATGCCATTTACCACACGGAGTGGCAAGGAACGGCTGAGGCCCTGGCCTATGTTCATGGCTAGTGGTTCAGCTTCACATGAGGATGGAAGCACTCAGCCTCTCGCTAGAAAAATGAAAAGACTCAAGCTGGCAAAAGCACAGCAAAGAACTGTGCGTTCTTTGAAATCCCAAATCCACAAGGAGAGTCCAATTGTGTCGGTTGCGATGCCTGACCTTCCCAACACTGGACGTGAAGAGAATGCGCCTTCCACCATTTGCACGCCCCCTGCAAGTGCTGGAAGGAGCACCCGCAGTCCAGTTCCTGATAGTCAGATTGAAGATGTCAGTGTTGAAGTACACCAGGATGAGGAGGATATGGGTGCTGCTGGCGCTGGGGAGGAAATTGACAAGGAGGATTCTGATGGTGAGGTGGTTTGTTTAAGTCAGGCACCCGGGGAGACACCTGTTGTCCGTGGGAGGAATATGGCCATTGACATGCCTGGTGAAAATACCAAAAAAATCAGCTCTTCGGTGTGGAAGTATTTCAACAGAAATGCGGACAACATTTGTCAAGCCGTGTGTTGCCTTTGTCAAGCTGTAATAAGTAGGGGTAAGGACGTTAACCACCTTGGAACATCCTCCCTTATACGTCACCTGCAGCGCATTCATAATAAGTCAGTGACAAGTTCAAAAACTTTGGGCGACAGCGGAAGCAGTCCACTGACTAGTAAATCCCTTCCTCTTGTAACCAAGCTCACGCAAACCACCCCACCAACTCCCTCAGTGTCAATTTCCTCCTTCCCCAGGAATGCCAATAGTCCTGCAGGCCATGTCACTGGCAATTCTGACGAGTCCTCTCCTGCCTGGGATTCCTCCGATGCATCCTTGCGCGTAACGCCTACTGCTGCTGGCGCTGCTGTTGTTGCTGCTGGGAGTCGATGGTCATCCCAGAGGGGAAGTCGTAAGCCCACTTTTACTACTTCCACCAAGCAATTGACTGTCCAACAGTCCTTAGCGAGGAAGATAGAATATCACAGCAGTCATCCTGTTGCAAAGCGGATAACTGAGGCCTTGACAACTATGTTGGTGTTAGACGTGCGTCCGGTATCCGCCGTTAGTTCACAGGGAACTAGACAATTTCTTGAGGTAGTGTGCCCCCGTTACCAAATACCATCTAGGTTCCACTTCTCTAGGCAGGCGATACCGAGAATGTACACGGACGTCAGAAAAAGACTCACCAGTGTCCTAAAAAATGCAGTTGTACCCAATGTCCACTTAACCACGGACATGTGGACAAGTGGAGCAGGGCAGGGTCAGGACTATATGACTGTGACAGCCCACTGGGTAGATGTATGGACTCCCGCCGCAAGAACAGCAGCGGCGGCACCAGTAGCAGCATCTCGCAAACGCCAACTCTTTCCTAGGCAGGCTACGCTTTGTATCACCGGTTTCCAGAATACGCACACAGCTGAAAACCTCTTACGGCAACTGAGGAAGATCATCGCGGAATGGCTTACCCCAATTGGACTATCCTGTGGATTTGTGGCATCGGACAATGCCAGCAATATTGTGTGTGCATTAAATATGGGCAAATTCCAGCACGTCCCATGTTTTGCACATATCTTGAATTTGGTGGTGCAGAATTATTTAAAAAACGAGAGGGGCGTGCAAGAGATGCTGTCGGTGGCCAGAAGAATTGCGGGACACTTTCGGCGTACAGGCACCACGTACAGAAGACTGGAGCACCACCAAAAACGCCTGAACCTGCCCTGCCATCATCTGAAGCAAGAAGTGGTAACGAGGTGGAATTCAACCCTATATATGCTTCAGAGGTTGGAGGAGCAGCAAAAGGCCATTCAAGCCTATACAATTGAGCACGATATAGGAGGTGGAATGCACCTGTCTCAAGCGCAGTGGAGAATGATTTCAACGTTGTGCAAGGTTCTGCTGCCCTTTGAACTTGCCACACGTGAAGTCAGTTCAGACACTGCCAGCCTGAGTCAGGTCATTCCCCTCATCAGGCTTTTGCAGAAGAAGCTGGAGACATTGAAGGAGGAGCTAACACGGAGCGATTACGCTAGGCATGTGGGACTTGTGGATGGAGCCCTTAATTCGCTTAACAAGGATTCACGGGTGGTCAATCTGTTGAAATCAGAGCACTACATTTTGGCCACCGTGCTCGATCCTAGATTTAAAACCTACCTTGGATCTCTCTTTCCGGCACACACAAGTCTGCTGGGGTTCAAAGACCTGCTGGTGAGAAAATTGTCAAGTCAAGCGGAACGCGACCTGTCAACATCTCCTTCTTCACATTCTCCCGCAACTGGGGGTGCGAGGAAAAGGCTCAGAATTCCGAGCCCACCCGCTGGCGGTGATGCAGGGCAGTCTGGAGCGACTGCTGATGCTGACATCTGGTCCGGACTGAAGGACCTGCCAACGATTACGGACATGTCGTCTACTGGCACTGCATATGATTCTCTCCCCATTGAAAGAATGGTGGAGGATTATATGAGTGACCGCATCCAAGTAGGCACGTCAGACAGTCCGTACTTATACTGGCAGGAAAAAGAGGCAATTTGGAGGCCCTTGCACAAACTGGCTTTATTCTACCTAAGTTGCCCTCCCACAAGTGTGTACTCGGAAAGAGTGTTTAGTGCCGCCGCTCACCTTGTCAGCAATCGGCGTACGAGGTTACTTCCAGAAAATGTGGAGAAGATGATGTTCATTAAAATGAATTATAATCAATTCCTCCGTGGAGACACTGACCAGCAGCAATTGCCTCCACAAAGTACACAGGGAGCTGAGATGGTGGATTCCAGTGGGGACGAATTGATAATCTGTGAGGAGGGGGATGTACACGGTGATATATCGGAGGATGATGATGAGGTGGACATCTTGCCTCTGTAGAGCCAGTTTGTGCAAGGAGAGATTAATTGCTTCTTTTTTGGTGGGGGTCCAAACCAACCCGTCATTTCAGTCACAGTCGTGTGGCAGACCCTGTCACTGAAATGATGGGTTGGTTAAAGTGTGCATGTCCTGTTTATACAACATAAGGGTGGGTGGGAGGGCCCAAGGACAATTCCATCTTGCACCTCTTTTTTCTTTCATTTTTCTTTGCGTCATGTGCTGTTTGGGGAGGGTTTTTTGGAAGGGCCATCCTGCGTGACACTGCAGTGCCACTCCTAGATGGGCCAGGTGTTTGTGTCGGCCACTAGGGTCGCTTATCTTACTCACACAGCTACCTCATTGCGCCTCTTTTTTTCTTTGCGTCATGTGCTGTTTGGGGAGTGTTTTTTGGAAGGGCCATCCTGCGTGACACTGCAGTGCCACTCCTAGATGGGCCAGGTGTTTGTGTCGGCCACTAGGGTCGCTTAGCTTACTCACACAGCTACCTCATTGCGCCTCTTTTTTTCTTTGCGTCATGTGCTGTTTGGGGAGTGTTTTTTGGAAGGGCCATCCTGCGTGACACTGCAGTGCCACTCCTAGATGGGCCAGGTGTTTGTGTCGGCCACTAGGTCGCTTAGCTTAGTCATCCAGCGACCTCGGTGCAAATTTTAGGACTAAAAATAATATTGTGAGGTGTGAGGTGTTCAGAATAGACTGAAAATGAGTGGAAATTATGGTTTTTGAGGTTAATAATACTTTGGGATCAAAATGACCCCCAAATTCTATGATTTAAGCTGTTTTTTAGGGTTTTTTGAAAAAAACACCCGAATCCAAAACACACCCGAATCCGACAAAAAAAATTCGGTGAGGTTTTGCCAAAACGCGGTCGAACCCAAAACACGGCCGCGGAACCGAACCCAAAACCAAAACACAAAACCCGAAAAATTTCAAATGCACATCTCTAGTTATGAGTAGCTCTGAACTTCCTCAGTCACTGCAATCACTTCTGCCTGTCTGGTCCCGGAATTGACATCAGACGCCCGCCCTGCAAACGCCGCAACATGCCTGCGTTTGCCTCACCACTCCCAGAAAACGGCCAGTTGCCTCCCAGTTACGCCTTCCTGCTGTCAATCTTCTAGCGTTCACCGTTGCGAACGCTTTCATCGTAGCTGCCGTCACTGCCTGGCAACGGCAGTTACCAGGCAACGATGCACCTGCGCATTGGCGGCCGAGCACATGCGCCGTTTGGACCCATTCACACGGCTGCAAAAAAATCAGGAACGTGTCAGAATAACCCCCTATGTGCACTGCAGGTGTGGCAGATATAACAATTGCAGAGAAAGTTACATTTGGGTGGGTTCTTTTATTTCTGTGCAGAGTAATTACTGCCTGCTTTATTTTTATACTGCAATTTAGATTTCAGTTTGAACACACCCCACCCAAATCTAACACTCTCTGCTCATGTTACATCTGCCCCACCTGCAGTGCACATGGTTTTGCCCAACTGCTAACAAATTTGCTGCTACGATCAACTCTGAATTACCCCCATTATTTCTCTGTGAGGATGAGGACGAGAATGTAAACACTTGAAGAGGGGGGGGGGGTCTGAGGATGAGGACATCTTGCCTCTGTAGAGCCAGTTTGTGCAAGGAGAGATTAATTGCTTCTTTTTTGGTGGGGGCCCAAACAAACCAATCATTTCAGCCACAGTCGTGTGGCAGACCCTGTCGCTGAAATGATTGGTTTGTTAAAGTGTGAATGTCCTGTTTATACAACATAAGGGTGGGTTGCAGGGCCCAAGGACAATTCCATCTAGCATGTCTTTTCTTTGCTACATCATTCCAGGGGTGCTGCCCTATATGGAGTGCTGCCGCTCTGCCCTATCAGTCCAGGAGTGCTGCCCCACTACTGTTTAAGTCCAGGGGTGCGGTTGCCTGTCTGCTGTGCTGTGTAATTCTGTACTTGATCCTAGGTTTAAATTAAAGCCTACAGCAGATATAAAACAAGCTTCAACATCACAAACAGATTCGTGAAAACATAGCCGCAAAGGTGGAAATGGAAATTGCCATTTTGATTGTGTTTTCCAATGAGACCACATTTGTGGGCAAAGTCAGTCAATCTCAGAAGAGACAGAATCATAATCCAGAGCAACTGCCGGATAGGTAAAAGAGAGATTTTCTGCCTGAGTATTAGAGAGAGGTTCTTCTCAATTACTTCATGTTAGGGATTCACTCAAATGATTGGCTCCAATTAGTCAACCTTAATTTTGATTTATTATTAATGTTCCACATTTTGGGATTATTTATTTACAAGATGCTCATTTGTTGTACAGGGTTCTTTTCCTAAGAGTTGTGTAGGGTTATCGCGAGACCTCGTGGTGTTAGAAGAACAGAGTTTCAGTGATCTTGCATTGCACCAGTTTTCCATTGCACTGCAGCACTAGATGGGCCAGGAGCTCCTGTGAGGCACAAACAGTTACTGAATAAGGCCCAGTCTCATGGTGGCTTACAGCTAGGAAGATGTCTGTTTTGCCAGGCTGAGGCATGCTGTGGGCACAGAGGTTAGCACTGATTCCTCCCACAGTCCTACTTATAGTATGAAATGATTTTTGACTGTAGAGTGGTAATGACAAAAAATGAACTGCACAGTCCTGCTTAGCTCTGTACCGAACCCACCCGAACTCAACTTGCCCCATCCAGGGCTGCTGTGGGGGCTCAGGAGGGGCTGCTAAAACATCTAAGGGGCTGCTTTATTTAAAAATTAAATATGAAAAAATAAACAAGACACACAGGTACAGTATGCTCACATGCGTGTAACTGGGACACACAGGTATGCTCACATGCGTGTAACTGGGAGCTGTGAAAAACAAATATAAGGCATCTGCCACAAAATATGTAAATAAAAATGCAATTGAAAAAATGGAAAAAAGAAACCTACGAGATTTTCAGAAAATAAGTCTCTAGACTCCGTGGAGGGGAAAATATCTAATCTTGATCCTGTGGTATACACCAGTTTATTTGCATCCCAGCATTAAATCCAAGATTATCTTAATCCCTGAAAATGGAGAAGGGGGTACAAATTTGGAGGCTTTGGCCCCTAGTTTTTCAGTTTGTCCAGTAATGTGGTAATTAATTATATATTTGCTTGGTTAAAGTCCTCTCTGTTCCACACCAATATAGGAGTGGAGGTGAAAGCCTGTGTGTTGTTCCTCAGTGCGTGTACCTCTCTAATTTTTAATCACCTTCTTGACACTGTCCTCTTCCTCTTGCCTCTTCTCATAATGTGAAAAGTCATCAAAGAAGAAGGTGGTATGTTTGTAGATAGCTATGATTCAAAGCATTTGGCAAGCTTTTTCCAGGGGGACCACCTGTCGTTGAAATGATGGGTTTATTAAACTGTGCATGTCCTGTTTAAACAACATAAGGGTGGGTCAACATAACGGTGGGTGCATGATGTGCTCTTTGGGGCCTATTTTTTAAAACTGCAATCCTGTCTGACACTGCAGCGCCACTCCTAGATGGGCCAGGTGTTTGTACCACCCACTTGTGTCGCTTAGCTTAGTCATCCAGCTAGTTCAGTGCATCCATTTGGCCTAAAAACAATATTGTGAGGTGTTCAAAATAGACTGGAAATGAGTGAAAATGAATGTTATTGAGGTTAATAACACCGTAGGATCAAAATTACCCCCAAATTCTGTGATTTTAGCTGTTTTTCTGTTTTTTCAAAAAAATATCCAAATCCAAAACCCGAAAGGGTGGTTTTGGCAAAACCAATCCAGATCCAAAACAGGAACGGATGTCCAGATCCAAAACCAAAACATAAAACCTGAAAAGTGTCTGCCACACATCTCTAGTATTTACTCTGCACAGAAACAATATAACCCACCCAAATCTAACTCTCTCTGCACATGTTACATCTGCCCCACCTGCAGTGCAGCATGGTTTTGCCCAATTGCTAACTTTTTTGGATTGTTAACAACTCTGAATAATCCCTTAATCCCAGTGCATTCATTTCAATACCCACAATTGTCAACACATCTTAGATTATCATCACCTCCATACCCCCTCCCCTCCCCCTTGTGTCCTGAGCTGCGCTGTACCACACCTTTATATTCAATCTTGCGTGGTATGCCATGAGCAGAAAATTGCCTTTCATTTTGTACATAACTGTGGAACCTGTCAAGTCATGAAGATAATCTGTCTCATACCTACCATAATATTAAACCTCTAACACAAGGTGCTCATTCCCCCTCCATTCAAAGAGATCTGCAGCAGCAATGGATTGAGGGAGATCAGGAATCTCATGGAGAGTGAGCATTACTTGGCATGATGGGCCCATAAAGCATTGCAGGGGGCACAGACAGAGGCAACCCACTCACTGTCAGCAGCCATAGAGGGCCAGAACAGGGCATCCTTAGCTTGCCGTACGTTGGCCTCATGCCCAGGATGCCTCATGTGAGCCTGATGAGTATAGAAGCCTTGAAGAGCACCAGGCACGGGGCACCAAATGCTGGCCATGCAGAAGGATGTCATCTGAGAGGGTCAATTCATCACAAAAGCAAAGAACGACTTGAGGTCACAAGACAGTTCCTTGGAGGAAAAAGAGGACAATATGAGACGACCATTGGCAGAGGTCATGCATTGCATCACAGAGAAATTCCATGCACCAGGAGGAGAGGGCATTAAACTCCATGACATCCAAGTCAGCATCGACACCCGTGTCTGGGAGGTGAGCACATGAGAAGGTGTCAGTGACATGTAGGTCTTTGCCGTGTATGTATACCACGTCCAGATGGTACCTTTGGAACATGAAATATGGATCTATGTGGAGGCAGCATGCGGGAGTCTGCAGAGAAAAGTGATGAGGGGCTGGTGGTCTGTCTTAACCAGCACTGGACCCCAGTAGATGAACTTGTGAAACTTTTGACAAGTGAAGACTAGAGCCAACAGTTCCTTTTCAATCTGAACGTAATGCAACCCAGTCTCTGTAAGGGTCTTGGAAGCCAAACTGAAGAGTTTTTTTATGCTACAGGCAGAGAGGACCAAGACCATGCTGAGGGGCATCGGCAGAGAGAGCAAAACAGGAATATGCTCATCAAAAAATTGGAAAAATGGGCTGGAAATGAGCATAGCCTTGAGGGAAGAGATTGCAGCAGCACGGCAGTCCAACTAACACCATTCAACATCATTGTGCGAAAGCTGGTTGAGCGGGGCTGTGACCTCACTGCAGTGCAGCAGAAATTATAAAAGGCAGTTGGTCATTCCCCAAAAAACACTGCAGACTCAATTTATTTGCGGGGATAGGCATGTGTTGGATAGCCTGTGTCTTGGCAGTACTCTATCTGGCTTAACGCCCTCTGAAGTTTGGAGATAGCCAACATACGGTATACCTCAGTGACTCTGAAATGACACTGGTAAGGGTTTAACTGCATGTTGATTTTACAGATGCTTTGGTGGACCTTGAGGAGGCACATGTTGTGTTCTTCCATAGTGTGGCCCCAAACTGATGATCTCACAAGGGTCTCACAAGGGTATGCCTCAAAGAGATGCTCCAGAATCCACATTTGACATCCAGAGTGGTTCATATCTGTGCATTTGGCATATCAGCTATTACTTGCTCCACATTTCTGAGAGGGTGATGCAGTCTCATAAGAGCTATACACGGGGTCAATACAGATGCAGCAACCGCAGCCAACACCTACAGAGTGGCTACTACCAGTGGGGCAATGGCGCCCAATGCTGTCATGTGATTAAATGCTGCTATAACTTTGTCCTTCACGGTGAAAGGCACACGTCTGGGATCACATACTGTGGGAGTAACAGTCTTATCTAAACGCCTGTGACAGGTGACTGGGAGTTTCACAAAAGTACTGTATAACAATTGAACAGATCAGCAAAGTCTTTTAACTCCAGAACATCCTTTTAAACGACAGGCACATCAGCACTTACGGTTATTCACCCCAGTATTATGCTTTCCGGCAAACCTAGGAGTGGTATGCATTACTGTCCGCTATATGAAACTGCAAAAACTTGGGTTTCATTACAAAAGTAAGTAACTTTGCACCTGGATAAACCATGCTGAGATGCAAGAGGAGCAAATACATTTATTTTATTTTATTGCATGCAATTACTGGCTGATTTTGCATGTAGCCCACACATGCTGGACAGCTTTTTTCTTAGATTTGCAATTTAGATCTGAGATCTCTGCACATCTTACATCTGCCCCACCTGCAAGGCTTTTTAAGTTACTTGGTCTTTTTTGCTTTGCTCTGTCAAAGTCGAAAAATATTGCAGTACACACATCACGTACAAACTACACACAGATGGCCTCCGCGCGTGTACTTGTTCTGTCGTGCGTGCACATATTCGCAATTTGCGTATGGTCGCTCCCGCGGTCTTGCGCATTAGCGCGTGGTATGGGTATTTACGGTACAGTTTGTGAACGCATGGAAGGCTATCAAAACACATTACATATTTAATCCAAATAGTGCACAATGTACACATAGTCCCCCTGCACCACATCAGAAAGTAACAGCAGTTTAAATGGTAACAGAACAAAGGGATTCACCTTTACAGGATAGGAGGGGACAGAACAAGGTTATAAGGTGGTGTTTGGTATCCAGCTGAAGGGTATTTTAAGGGTAACATTCCGGTGTTGGTTTGAGGAAGATTGCATGTTCCTGCGGATAGTTATGTGTAGGAGCAGAATATAGATATAAACTGTATTTACTGTACATTATGTATGCGGCGGGAATCCAGAGGAGACCACCCACAAGAGCAGTTGGAAAAGACATCGCCTACCTATTCAAACCGACCTATGACCTCTCCTGTACTGTAAA
Organism: Pseudophryne corroboree; assembly: GCF_028390025.1. Taxonomy (NCBI): domain Eukaryota; kingdom Metazoa; phylum Chordata; class Amphibia; order Anura; family Myobatrachidae; genus Pseudophryne; species Pseudophryne corroboree. The sequence goes on from NC_086445.1 coordinate 1,035,963,432, forward strand.
TGACCATCCCTGTGTCCAATTGGCAAAGAGATTACAGTATCCATTGTGTTATGTTTTGGATGAATTGTATAAAGAGAGCCTGCAGCAGGCCTGGTCAGGCACAAGACTCACAACGTTATCTATCAGATGACGGAGGACCGGACCGGGTAGCGCAAGCGAATCCACTCACGTATGTACCATTGAATGTAGCCATTTACTCTGTTATATTGTATTGTATTATTTGTATTGTAACCCTCTTTCAGCAATAATACGCTGTGGTGTCGGAACCCAGCGGTTTAATTACAATCTGGTGTCGTGTCTTCATTGCACTGCTAAGGTTTAAAGTGTATTATCATTGCATTGCATTGCTGTAAAAGGTTTAAAGTGTATCTCTGGGTGTGTACGCGCTGTGAGTACTTTGTACCATCAGTGCGGCGTTTGTATGCAAAGTCCGTACACAGTACGGGACTCTGTACGCTAATAGCGGACAAAGTACGTAGAGTGTGTATTAAGTATAGCGGCCGCAGCGGCTCCATGGTAAAGTGTATTTAAGGTGTGTTTAAGGTATAGCTTTCATTCCTGTAAGATAATCAGCATTATCAGCTCCCACACTGGAAGTGGCCTGTCCTAGGGGTGATCGATCCAGAAATCACGTAGGTGCTGCCATTGTTTCTACCTTTTTTTTTCTGTGTATAGTTCTGCGTATTAACACATGTATATTGGGCCTAATTCAGAGTTGATCACAGCAGCAAATTTGTTAGCAATTGGGCAAAACCATGTGCACTGCAGGTGGGACAGATGTAACATGTGCAGAGAGAGTTAGATTTGGGTGGGGTGTGTTCAAACTGAAATCTAAATTGCAGTGTAAAAATAAAGCAGCCAGTATTTACCCTGCACAGAAACAATATAACCCACCCAAATCTAACTCTCTCTGCACATGTTACATCTGCCCCACCTGCAGTGCACTGTCCCACGAAAATCGTGACCGTTGCGAGAGATGTGCTATGGAGAATAAACACACAGACAAACTGTATTAATTGTCACAGAGCTCTAATTTTCTCACAGATATTCTAATAATAATTATAATACAATAATAATAAAAATAATAATAATTAATTATTAAGCTAATAGTAAAAATTGGAAAATAAAGGTGTAAAAAAATACAATTAATAAAACAAATCATGGAGTTGTAGACTGTAATTGTGTTAGTTGTACTAAATGTGTGACAAACAGGGTAGTTCTCAGCTTCACCCAAACGTGGTCCAAGCACCTGGTGGATGCCAAATACACATCCTCCAAATGAATAAATATGTTTAGGTTAAGTTTTCTTCCCACAAATCACAAGGGAGGTCTCTAGTGCAATCTGTCATCTGTCCACAACTATTGCAGCGATGTCTAATACTAAGGGGCCTATTTTATTGAATATTTGCTGCATATACCACCAAACAAGATGCAGTAATTTGCGGACGGTTGGGAACCAGGCAGTCAGGATGCTGATGCCGGAATCCCGACTGTTGACAATGCCAACAGACGGAATCCCGGCTAATAGGGAATATTTCCACTCATGGGCGTCCACACAATATCCATAGAGTGGGAATAGAGCCTGAGCCAGCAGCGTGGTGAGCCACCGAGCCCGCAAAGAGACTCTTTGCGCTCACCCCGCTGCCGGCAAACTGACAGTCGCGATGCCATTGTTGGTATACTGATGGCCGGCATCCCAGCTGTCGGTATATCATACTGATCGCCCCGAAAACAACCCCTTTCAGGAAATACCCACAAATATTAAGGATCCCCCGAATGTATGAAGAAGGGACTGTCATGGTCCCTCCATTTCTGACGACAGATGGTTATCCCTCCATTTCTCGGGATGTCAGGTTTACCTTTGCTATCCGGAGTTTGTCCTTGCAACTCAGCGCCTATGGGTTACAGATCGCAGAAATCAGTGGGAGAGGGATCCCCCGGAACACTCCATGGCGCATATGCGCAGAATGGACCCGTAGTAGGAATTAAATGGCTTTTGTGATCATTTCACTTCTTATCACATCGCAGACGCGGATTCCTGTCAGAGCCCCTATCCCTGCGTGTGATTAATTAGTACATTTAGGGGAATGTTCATTTCTTATTGTCGCAAATAACAACGATAAGAAATTCAAATTCTCGGGTGTAAAACATAATAATTAGTGGACATACCAAATATTTCCCCTTTAGTAGGGCAAAGGTTTCCCTAATCAACCCCCCGGGAGCCACAATCCCAAATACTAATCGCCAAGCTAGTAAACATAGGCGTATTTATAATACGGTGGGTGTGTGGTGCACTCTGGCCCCTGAGTCTAGGGGGGCCACACCGCTCACCGGACACCCATATATTTATACTTATCTCTCCGGAGTCCCGCGGCAGCCGGCGCTGTAGGCAGAAATCAAAGGAAAAATAACTCCCATGTCTAGGGTGTCTGCTAAAGTAGGTCTGAATGATATAGAGACACATGCACCAAGCCTTGGAGAGAGGTAAAGTACCAGAAAATCAGCTCCTAACTGTCATTTTTCAAACTCAGCCTGTGACATGGCAGTTGGGAGCTGATTGGCTGGGACTTTATCTTTCTCACTTTGGCCCTTATTCCGAGTTGTTCGCTCGTTAGTTTTTTTCGCAACGGAGCGATTAGTCGCAAACTGTGCATGCGCAATGTTCGCAGTGCGCCTGCGCCAAGTAAATTTGCTAAAAAGTTTGGTATTTTACTCACGGCCTAACGAAGAAATGTCATCGTTCTGGTGATCGGAGTGTGATTGAGAGGAAGTGGGTGTTTCTGGGCGGAAACTGGACGTTTTATGGGTGTGTGCGAAAAAACGCTACCGTTTCTGGGAAAAACGCGGGAGTAGCTGGAGAAATGGAGGAGTGTCTGGGCGAACGCTGGGTGTGTTTGTGACGTTAAACCAGGAACGAAACTGACTGAACTGATCGCAGTGTAGGAGTAAGTCTCGAGCTACTCAGAAACTGCTAAGAAATTTCTATTCGCAATTTTGATAAGCTAAGATTCACTCCCAGTAGGCGGCGGCTTGGCGTGTGCAATGCCGCTAAAAGCAGCTAGCGAGCGAACAACTCGGAATGAGGGCCCTTATCTCTGTCCAATGCTTAGTACATTTCCCACATAAAGAGGTACATACATATAACACAAAGTTTATTTAGAGCGGAAATATTGGAGAAAGTGGGGATAAATGAGATATTAAATGGTCATTAGTATATCTGCCTCCGTGACATCATCCTGTCCTTTTACACTGACTCTGGCTGTTGTCCTGTTTTTGCTGTTTATGTATTAAGGTGTCTTAAATTAATGGTGTTAATACCACAGTCTCTTAGTAAACACTTAGGAGACATAGGGGTCTATTTACTAAGCCTTGAATGGAAATAAAGGGGGTCATTCTGACCCGATCGCACGCTGCAGTTTATCGAAGCGGTGCGATCGGGTCAGTACTGCGCATGCACCGGCGCTGCAGTGTGCCGGCACATGGCAGACGGCCGAAGGCCGTCGGACCGCTACGATCGCCTCTGGAGGGGGGGGCGGAACAGTGGCATTTGGCTGCCGTTTCGTGGGAGTGGTCCGGCCAACGCAGGCGTGGCCGGACCGAACGGGGGGCGGACCACAGCGGCTGCGTGATGTCACACGCAGCCGCCGCGGACCGGGGAGCGATGAGTAGCTCCCGGCCAGCACGCTAAAGCTGCGCTGGCCGGGAGCTACTCTTGAAGTGCAAAGGCATCGCCGCTGTGCGATGCCTTTGCACTTCTGCGGGGAGGGGGGGGGGGGGGGCACTGACATGCGGGGCGGGCTAGCCCTGTGCTGGGCGTCCCCCCGCATGTCAGTGTGTGAATGATCGTAGCTGTGCTAAATTTAGCACAGCTACGATCATCTCGGAATGACCCCCAAAGTCACTGGAGATAAAATACCAGCCAATCGGCTTCTAACTGCTATGCCACAGGCTGTGTTTGAAAAATGACAATTAGGAGCTGATTGGCTGGTACTTTATCTCCAACGACTTTATCTCCATCCAAGGCTTAGTAAATAGACCCCATAGTCATCATTATAAAATTCCCAAAAACCTCTATTTTTATACCAGATTTTATTACCTCCACTCTCAATAAATATCCCCTACCGTCTAATAATAACCAGTGCAGTGAACGACACTGAAACGTTATAAGCTTCTATGCTTAATTGCGCTGTAAGTTATACCTTAGACGTTGTTTTATGTTAACTCTGTCTGTCCCACATTCCCCACTCCTGACATATACCCAATTATGTCACAGTACCCCCAAACCATTGTCTTGTGCAGAATGCATCACTCATGTGCAAGACTGGTCATGTCACTCTGCATACAGATTTACTGACCACAGACAGGGCAGTCAAGAGCCCGGATGGGCCCAGGTGCTTTTCAGGGGGGGCGTGGCCTAATCACGGGAGGTGTGGTCAATAAAATACTGAAAAAAATTGTATTTTAAGCACCTCCATGGCCACACTGCAGCCCAGTACATAGAAGCGTATGGTGGGCTGAGGAGAAGAGCTGCAGCTGCCAGGTAACGGGGAGGGGCCCCCACTGGGCCCCTCCATCAGACCTGGGCACGGGTAATTTGTACCCCCCCCGCGCGCTCTCTGCACCGCTGATGACCACAGAATGTCATGCTGTACTGTAATATTTTACAATTATTACCAAATACATTTACTGAAGTAAAGAGAGAGGAAAAAAACAGCGTTAGCGTCCCTTTAACCACTAAGCCAGGGTTGCAGGACTTCTCAGAGGTGCCCAATATATTATTTTATGTAAAACTATTGTGTGCTAACAACTAATAAGCTAATTATTTATATAGGAATTAATCATACTTTCTGCTATTAATTTTACTTTATCCAAGTAGCCAACATTTTTCTTTTCTCCCTTTTGCAGTTGCATTTTATTATATTGTTACATATAATATACTAGGTGCTTCATCGCGCCCTACGGGCGCTCTTCACACCGTCGCTAGGGGCTACGCCCCCTTAACCCTTGCATACCTTTCTGGGGTTCAATATTTGTATTATATGGAGTATTACCTGCATTCCTTTGTTAGTGGTTAAATATTGCACAATGAAAGGGCGTGCGATGGTGAAGGAGGCGCAGCCCCTTGCGACGGCGTGAACAGCACCTGCAGGGCACGATGTACAGAATGCAGCGGGTGCGGGGGGGACTGCGGATGGGGGAGGGTGTCTGTAGATGCTGCGGGTGGAGGGGGGGCGGAAGCGGGGGGGGGGGATGGGGAAGGGTCAGGAGGTGCTGCGGGTGGGGGAGGGGCAGAGGAGTGGGGGCTGCAGATGGGGGAAGGGTCCGGAGGCACTGTAGGTGGGGGAGTGGCAGGGGTGCCACGGGTGGGAGAGGGGCAGTTGCGGGGATGTTGCGGATGGGTGAAGGGTTCCGTAGGTGCTGTGGGATGGGAAGGGGTGGGGGTACCAGGGGAGGGGTAGGGGGTCTGGAGGCACCGTGGGTAGGGGAGGGGCAGGTAAGGGTGGTGCGTCGGATTGGGAAGGGTGTCCGGAGGCGCGTCAGGTGCGGGGGTGCCATGGGTTGGGGAGGGGTGGGTGAGGGGGGGACTGCAGATGCTGCGGGTGGAGGGGGGCAGGTGTGGGGGGAGACATATATGGGGGGTGGATGGTGGAGGGGGTCTGGAGGTGCTGTGGGTGGTGGAGGTGCGAGGGAGTGGGAGCCGCGGGTGGTGTAGGGGGTGTGGAGGCACAGCGTGTGGGGGAGGGGTGGAGTGCCGCATGTGGTGGAGGGGAAGGTGCGGAGGCATGGTGCATTGGGGAGGGGTCTGGAGGCGCTGCGGGTACTGTACCTGCCAAAAAGGTAGTTGGAGGGTATCCAGTAACAGGGCCAGGACAGGGGTGACAGTGTCAGAACAGGGGTGACGGGGCCAGGACAGGGGTGATGGGGCCAGGACAGAGGTGACGGGGCCAGGAGAGGGGTGACGGGGCAAGGACAGGGGTGACGGGGCCAGGACAGAAATTACAGGGACAGGATAGGAGTGACAGGGCCTGGGTAGGGGCGGCAGGACCAGGACAGGGGTGACAGGGCCAGCATAAGGGTGAAAGGGCCAGGATAAGGGTGACAGGGCAAGGCCAGGGGTGACAGACAGATGTGTCTTACCGGAGTCACTGCTGCTGTTCCACTCCAACCTGTTGGGATCTGCTGCTGATGGAGACTTGGCGTGGCTGACTCTCTCAGGCTGGAGTCCTGCTTCCTCTGCCCGTCAGCATCCCTCCCACCTCTCAGCTGCCAGGCACTGTGGTAAGGGGAGACTGGGAGTGACTGGTTAGCCCCCAGGAGACGCTAGGACTGGAGGGAGGAGGGGGTCATAGTTTGCACGCGGCGCAGACCTCGCGCAGCTGCCGGGCACTGTGGTAAGGGGAGACTGGGAGTGACTGGTTAGCTCCCAGGAGACGCTGCGGCTGGAGGGAGGAGGGGGTCATAGCATGCACATGGCGTGGACCTCGCGGCTGCCGGGCACTGTGGTAAGGGGAGACTGGGAGTGACTGGTTAGCTCCCAGGAGACGCTGCGGCTGGAGGGAGGAGGGGGTCGGAGCCTGCAAGCAGCGCGGACTTCTGCAGCGCTACCCGCCAGCTAAAGTGTGTGAAGGAGCTGGGCGCACCTCACTGCGGGCGGCAGCGCTGCAGCTAGCGGTAGGGTTTCCGGGGCTGGAGATAACAGAGGCAGTACGGAACCTGCACAGCGGCAGGTGCCCCACAAAACTGCAGCTAAGAAGTGTGGAGTGTGCTAGAAAGTGACGCTCCTCCGCGCCAGAGAGACCCTGCTGAGTATGCTGATGTGGGGGGTCAAGCACACAGTGAGCCGGTGCCCGTCTGTCTGTACGGCATACCCCCTCACACACCCCCATACCTCCCAACTGTCCCGGGGTTCCGGCAGCAGAGCCGAATTAAGGGGGGGGGGGCAATGGGTACGTACCGTTGGCCCCACAGTTTTAGGGGCCCCCCGGCTGCAGTAGCTCTGTCCCAGCTCAGAAGCTCCCCCGTCCTGCCAGCAACAGCGGCAGCATTGTGCTACAGTCAGCACACGCTGCTGCGTGTTGGCAGGTCTGTGGTGTTGCAGGGAGGCAGCAGTCTCCCTGCTTTCTTCTGCCTGTGCGGGTGTGTAGGGGGGAGCGACCACCTCCTCTGGATTTAGCCCTAGCTGAGGGGCCAAAATTCCACATAAAAAAAAATCCCGGAATTTGCATAAGGGGGCGTGGCCATGCGGTCCACTATTAGTCCACGCCCCCAACCCACAGCAGGCACAGCAATGAGATAGGGCCCCCCTGTCTCAAGTGCCCTGGGCCCCCCGGACTCATAATCCGCCCCTGGAGACATGCCAGCAGCTCACAGAGCGCTGGGCATGCCCCCTCACTGACGAAAACGGGGGCCCTCCCGTGAAACCACGCCCCCTTTTGTTTGCCACGCCCCCTTTTCGCCATGCGTGTGTCCCTCCTTCTGCCTGAAGAAAGCTGGGAGGTATGCACCCCTGTGTGCCTGAAGAAAGCTGGGAGGTATGCACCCCTGCCTGTGCCATGCCCATACTATCTGCTTCTGCAGTTCTGCTCCTAGTCTCCTATAGATTTGCCCAGATCTGTGACTCATTTGACTAACTCCGCCCAGTGTTGTGACTCCGACCCAGCGTTAGCAAATGAGTCACAAAGTCACAGATCTGGGCTATTATATAGGAGATTCATTTGATCTTTGGGCCTAATTCAGCATGGATCGTAAAATCTTTCTCTAATGGGCAAAACCATGTGCAGTGCAGGTGGGGCAGAAGCAACATGTGCAGAGAGAGAGTTAGATTTGGGTGGGTTATATTGTTTCTGTGCAGGGTAAATACTGGCTGCTTTATTTTTACACTGCAATTTAGATTTCAGTTTGAACACACCCCACCCAAATCTAACTCTCTCTGCACCTGTTACATTTCTCTTACAAGCATGGCTTTGGCCATTAGAGAAGGATTTTACTTTTGCAATCCATGCTTAATTAGGCCCATTATGAGGATATTTCATTCATATGGGTGATTACAGGACAGCTCTACCATGAGGTCATACAAGTGGTCACAATTGGGTATTGTTGTAAGGAGAGGTATTATCACATCTGAGATAGCAACAGGCTGCTGTGGACATGTGACTTTGTACATTGATCCCAGAGAAAAGAAAATAATGATAATGAGGCACAGTGTGTGCTTGGAGTTTCAAGGTAACAGTTCCTCCTTTGCTGTATAGATACATTTGGTGGTTCAGCATTCACTAACTACATGCAGAAAATTGCAGCAACTGCACAATGGAATACAACCTGCCATTCCAACATCGGGTGCTAGAGGTAGTAACACAGTGGGACTCCACACTTTACCTGCTACAGTAACTGGAGGAACAGCAACAAGCCACCAGTACCGTCACATCAGAGACAGTGGGGACATGCTGCACACTGGAGGATCCTTTCGGTTTTCTGCAAGCTACTAAAGCCATTTGTAATTGCAATAAACGATAGAAGCTCAGACACTGCCAGCCCAAGTCATGGCTCTAATAAAACTGCTGGAAAACCAGCTGGAGAAGCTGAAGGAGGAATGCGCGAAATCAGTGTTACATACGCTGGCCTTCCACTTCAAACCATGTTCGATATTTGCATCACCCGGACCCAAGGGTTTTCAGCGTCCTGTAACTGGATCATTACACTTTGACAATCATACTTGATCCCATATATAAGTGATGTCATGTCTTTCTTTACAACTGACACAGAGCTTAACAAATGCAAACAGCTCCTTGTGAGCAAGCCGTAGACACAAGTCGTAGATGACACATCCACTGTTGCAGTTTTTCCTGCCAGATACACACTTACCTTTTGTAAGAGTTCCACTGATGATGTGCCAACACAACATGTCAAGGTGAAAGATGAATCAGACATCTGCTGAGAGCTAAAACAAATAACACCTCAACTGCGTCTCAACCTGATACACTTTGTATTAGTAGAAAGGTGGAGGATTACTTGAACGCCAGCGCAGAAATGATCATCACAGACAGGCCCTTTCAACTCTGGAAGGAGAATTGGCAATTTGGAGCCCCATATACACACTAGCTATTGTCCACTTAAGCTGCCCACCCTCCAGGGTGTACTCTGATAACACAGCCGAGAACATTATGAGCGAGCATTGCAGAAGGCTACTTCCTGAAAATGGAGAAAAACTGAGATTGTATGAGGAATTGTATGAGTTATTCCGGGACTGCACATTACAAAGTCACACACTGGACTCAGCGGTGATGAACTTATATTGTTGATGACGATGATCTTGATATCAGCGATGATGATGACGAGGATGATGACATTGTCAACACTGAAGAAGATGACCACTGTGAGCGTAAAGTTAGTTACTTCCCTGTCTATCGCTATCTATTTTACTGCCCAACAAGAAACAGCAACTACAAAAAAAAGTCTGACCCTGGGGCTTGTGCTTGTCCTGTTTATTATAATCCTAGACTAATTTACATTATGGGTTCCGGTCATCTTGTTATAATTTCTTGTTTTTAAAACGCCACTCTGCCACTGCTGTCAATCTGCCGCACACACATGTTGCTGTATAATCAAAACTAAATAATGTCATTAGTCTCTCCAAAGTGATTCCCTTCTGCCCTTAGACCACCTTCTTGGCCTAAGAAGCTGACATTCTTGGTCTTCTTTCTCTAAATGAACAGTCTGCCGCTGCTATGCCTCTGTCACTCCGTTATATGCCAGACATGTGGCTTGGTGTATAATATTGTCTCCAAGTCACCTATGACGTATAACATTGAGAATGACATCCATCATCTTTAGCAATCCATTTCACGTCGGTGTGAGTCTCACCTTGGGGTATGATCTTCTAACATGACCATCCTATCCACCACTGCTGTGCATGATCAATAATGAATTTACCTGTTATTAGCAATTTTGTATGAAAATAAAAAATATAACCTATCAGAGTGGTTTTGCCAAAACCAAGACACGGTGTCTGCACATATCTTTCACTGAAAGCCACAAGAGACTGCCCGGATGCACCTCCGGAAAGCAGAATGGTGACGTCAATACACGCAATAGACAAACAGGGGCAATGAGTAAGCAAAAGTCTCTGCTCACGAGTGTGGTACAAAATGCCGACACCTGAATGTCAACATGATCTGAACGTCGACATTCAGAATGGCTGAGTATCAACGTATCAAATGTAAAATTTGAGAAAATGTCCACATTGCTTGAATGTCAGTACTGCAGATTTCAACAGTCATTATGTTGACCATGTGGTTTTCCATAGATGCCTTAACTGACTTTGACCGCAGCCTTATCCAAACCTAAACCACAGCTTTACCCCAAAACTAACCCTAAAAATGTCTAAAATCGGCTGCCGATAATGTCACGTCAGCATTCTGTCCATGTCAACATTGTGAATCGACTTGATTAACATATATCCTGCTCAGCTGCATTCTTCCCAACTTGTCACTATGCAAGTGCGCTGCACTAGTGCGCTGATATTACACCACTTGTAGTATTCACTCCCTAGGATCTGCTGATTGTGTAACTTATTCCCAAACAGATTGTACATACATTACCTGGGACATCTGTGCGATACAGTATGTAATAAAAGGGCTATCGCTGCTCCTCAACTCTGTGGGGGGAATGCAAGTGTTTTGCATGTCGGCAGCCACTAGATGGCGTCCTACGGAGCAATTTAATTGTTGCTCCATTCGGGCGTGCATAGCTGTCGATGCTGACATTACTGTGAGGTTGTTCTGTCATTTTGATGGCCTGGTAACTAGTTTGGGTATAAAAATACAGATAGTGAATTTCCAGTTTCAGCCACTAGGTGTCAGTATGTGAAAGGTTACTGCGCTGTTGCACATCCCAAATTGTCATTCTCTGGCTGTGCCCTAATGTGTCGCTGCTCAGATTCTGTTATTGCATAAATCAAATCTTTTCTTATCTCCGTTTTCCTCACAGCATTAAATGCTTTCTTGGAAGGTTGTGTTTGCTACTGAGAACTATAATATTTCACATAAAAATAAGCCATTTTGTCATTTCTATTTACTTTCAGTAATTACAGCATTTATTAGAAAAGTCGATTAATATTGGAGTCATAGGGGGTAATTACTGATGCTTAATATACAGCTATTTGTAAAGCACAAAGTGTAACCAGGTTCTAACCCAAAGTGCAGGTTGATGATGCTGGGAGAAATTTTACTGCTAGCTTAGGGCCTAATTCAGACCTTATCTCTGATCTGCGTTTTGCAGAGGTCTGCGATCAGATAGCCGCCGCCCATAGAGAGTGAAAACCCGCCCCCGTGCAAGTGTGCGAATGTATGCATACACCGTGCGATAACTTCCCCAGGCAGCAGACATCTGCAAATCCGTTCCCAACTCACTCACCATCGAATGATGTTTCCAGTGTGTGCAGTCTGTGCGCAGCCCAGGACTTACTCCTACAGTGCGACAGAATCAGGCTGATCGGGGCCGGAGCTGACCTCACACACCCGCCCTGAAAACGCTTGGGCATGCCTGCGTTTTTCCTTGCACTCCCAGAAAACGGCCACTTACCACCCCCAAACGTCCTCTTCCTGTCAATCACCTTGCGAACGCCTAGCGATCAAAATTTTCGTACCATTTTCTTGCTGTTTGGCGTCGCGCCTTCACATTGCGGTGCATGTGCAGTAATTCGATAATCAACCGATGTGTGATTTCGCACAACAGCAGTCAGGTCTGAAGTAAGCCCATAGTTCACACATGAACACAGAGATGGCCGGAGGAGGCAGAGGGATCTGAACAGATCCCTCTTCGTACTCTCTGGACTTTCTTCCAATAGGAAGGAGCAGGATTCTGGGAACTACCAACATCTGACGTGGCATCATTTATTGTGATTAAACTCCGGAAACTGAAAGTGCAGCGGCTGCATCGGGCGACTAATGATGAATGGACCCGTAACTTAACTACTGTATCCTCAACGAATAGGCGCCTAAGTGCCACAATTTTACCTTTTAAGTTACTAAATACATTGGTTTATATTCATATAGCCTATAAACTTGTGCCGCGGAGTGCACCAATACTGGGAGTAATACATCCTATTATATGAGGCAGCCAAGAAGTGATTCACCATCCCTTCTGATAGGAAGTCATTCATAAACGTCAAAATATGCAGACATGCAATACATTTCTATGTGCATGCGCAAATTGTCTGCCTGTGCCCTGGTGCATTCCAGTACATTGCAAAGCGCACCTTTATTCTGGATTATGCATCTGCGTGTAAATGCGCAGAGAGGAAATCATTCTGAGTAGGACGCATCTGCAGACACTTTTCCTTAGAGCCATGGCAGTCTCCTTACTAACATACTGTATGATACTATAGACTAAGGGCCTTATTCAGTATGGATCGCATCAGCAATGCAATACGTGTGCACACGCAGCAGCCGTACTGCCCATGCGCACACAGTGAGATGCAATCGCATCTCTCTTATGCAAACGCCTCTAGCAGAGCCGGCCCTAACCAGTATGATATCCTAGCCAAGATTTTGGCTGGTGCCCCCTAGCACCACTGTACAGACCAAAAAGGGGTGTGTTCTTGCTGGGAAGGGTTTATGGCCACACAATAGTACCCCCAGTTCAAATTACGCCACACAGTAGTGCAACTGAATTCACATTTTATCATGCGATAGTGTCCATAATTCACGTTACATCACACAGTAATACCACTTTACCTTATATACATTACTCCTCACAGTAATGCCCCTTATTCACATTACACCACAATTAATTGCTCCTTATTCACATTACACCACACCTTGGCCCTCATTCCGAGTTGTTCGCTCGTTCTTTTTCATCGCATCGCAGTGAAAATCCGCTTAGTACGCATGCGCAAAGTTCGCACTGCGACTGCGCCAAGTAACTTTACTATGAAGAAAGTATTTTTACTCACGGCTTTTTCTTCGCTCCGGCGATCGTAATGTGATTGACAGGAAATGGGTGTTACTGGGCGGAAACACGGCGTTTCAGGGGCGTGTGGCTGAAAACGCTACCGTTTCCGGAAAAAACGCAGGAGTGGCCGGAGAAACGGTGGGAGTGCCTGGGCGAACGCTGGGTGTGTTTGTGACGTCAACCAGGAACGACAAGCACTGAACTGATCGCACAGGCAGAGTAAGTCTGGAGCTACTCTGAAACTGCTAAGTAGTTAGTAATCGCAATATTGCGAATACATCGGTCGCAATTTTAAGAAGCTAAGATACACTCCCAGTAGGCGGCGGCTTAGCGTGTGTAACTCTGCTAAATTCGCCTTGCGACCGATCAACTCGGAATGAGGGCCCTTATTACTCTTTGTTCACATTAGATCACACAGTAGTGCCCTTTCTATACATTATGCCACACAGTAGAGCACCCCTTATACACATAATGCCACACATTAGTAATGGATTTATACACACAATACCATACAATAATGCTTCTTACACATATGACACACATTATTAATGTTCTTATAAACATAAATATTGCGCCTTATATATTATGCCAACCTTTAAAAATGCCCTTGTACACATAATGTCCCTTACACATATGTCGCACATTATTAATGCCCTTATACACATAATCACACACAAGGTGCCCCTTACATATATGCCACACATTATTAATGCCCTTATACACATAATCACACACAAGGTGCCCCTTACATATATGCCACACATTATTAATGCCCTTATACACATAATGACACACATAATGTCCCTTTTACATTTGCCACGCATTAGTAGGGCACTTTTACATATAATGACACACATAATGCCCCTTACACATTTGCCGCACATTATTAATGCCCTTATATACATAATGACACACATAATGCCCCTTATACATATGCCGCACACTACTGCACAACCAACCCACCCGCACACAGCACTCATACGGTCGCTAACGCTGTGACCTCTGCCTCTGCTTGGATACAGGTGTGTCCTCATACATCTTGCCTCAATACGCCATGCAGCAGGAAATACCTGGCGTGAGTCAGCTGGCAACTCTGCTAACATCGGGCACCTTTTTTGATGAAAATGCGTCTTATGTGCATTGCTATGTGGCTAGGATGCACAAGCAGCTTCTGCTGATTATAATGATATGCAGCATGCCTATATTTTGTGTGTGACTGTGGCTGTATCTGCATACGAAATGCTACGTTACAGTGATTTCCAGGAATACACTGTAAGGTAGCATTTCGTATGTAGATGCAGTCACAGACAGAATATAGGCCCTCATTCCGAGTTGATCGCTCGCTGACTTTTTTCGCAGCATAGCGATCAGGCTAAAACCGGCTGTTCTGCGCATGCGTATGGGCCGCAGGGCGCACGCGCCAAGTACTTTCACACAAAACTAAGCAATTTTACACAGGGGCGAGCGTCGCTTTTCAGTCGCTCTGCTGATCGGTGTGTGATTGACAGGAAGTGGGTGTCTCTGGGCGGAAACTGACCGTTTTCTGGGAGTGTGCTAAAAAACGCAGGCGTGTCAGGCTAAAACGCAGGAGTGGCTAGGGAAACGGGAGAGTGGCTGGCCAAACGCAGGGCGTGTTTGTGACATCAAATCAGGAACCAAACAGTCTGCAGTGATCGCAATCTAGGAGTAGGTCTGGAGCTACTCAGAAACTGCAGGAAAAGATTTTCGAGCAAATCTGCTAATCTTTCGTTCGCACTTCTGCTAACCTAAGATACACTCCCAGAGGGCGGCGGCCTAGCGTTTGCATTACTGCTAAAAGCAGCTAGCGAGCGATCAACTCGGAATGAGGGCCATAGTCATGCCGCATATCATTTTAATCAGCAAAAGCTGCTTGTGCCCCTAGACATACCAAATGCCATAGGCATTTGCCTAGTTTGCCTATGCCTAGGGCCGGCTCTGCCCTCTAGCCAAATTGACAGGCAGAGGTGTCAACAAGAAGTAACCGGGCGGCGACGTGGCACTGCGGGGGTGGTGACACAGCATTGGGCCGGCATGTCGTCAGAAACGGGGGAAGGTTCGGGGCGGCCGCGTAACGTTACACACAGCTGCTGCAACCTGAAAAATGGCTGCCCTGCACCTGCCTTCGCGGAGGCAGGGCGGCTTCCACAAATCAGCTATGCGATCGCAATTGTATTGTAAACGCATCGCAGCTGGGTATTTGCTGCTGGACGGCCTTGCCTTGTGCTGGGCAACCCCCAGCATGCGATCACAGCCAGTTTCAGTTTTGCTAAAATAGCAAAACTGCAACTGAAGTGGAATAAGATACTACTGTAAATACATGATTTGCCAATTCATTTCTGCGTCCACGGTACTATTATGTTACTATTCAGTTCCACTTAGAGTTGTGATTTCTAATAAAATTATAAAATGGCCCAGGGATCGGCAGTCCTGTGTCACTAGCCAATAGGAGTCTGGGGGCCGGCTTATACAGGAAGGAGAACTGAAGCTGATTGATGCGTCCCGAGTGCAGTCGCGGCTGTGACACACACATTGCTGCCGATTCCAGTGGTCAGACAGCGTCACATATATTACAACCTCTAGGCCCACTTTGAGAGTTTGCCAGAGCACTCCAAGAGTCTAGTTACAGTATATCACTGAGCCTATGGAATTCTTTCGCGTTTTGCACTGAGATGGATTCAGTCGGATCCCTCCCACTGTGCCCTGTGACAAATGCGCCACACCGCAAAGGACAGCTGTCATCGGAAGAGCTTTCCTTTGCTGAAATCTTCATGGATATGGATTAATAAACGCCGAAAGGCTTGTAATGAGCTGCTGGATGCATCCTGCCCAATAACAGAGAATCATATCTTAGGTGCAATACACAATGGCATACCATACCCCGCAGCAAGAAATAAGTATCACACATTACTGTAACACCACAAACTTGCTAGGGCAAATAACAGGGGCATTCGGCATGCATTCCCATTGTCCTGGATGACTGGCAAGTTTCTAGGCAGGATGGAGGTCATGGAGACAAGATACTCCCACAGCAGCCATCTCCATCTCACCTCTGGGGAGTCTCTGGGAGGAAGAAGAGTAAAAGTCAGAATGTAAGGGCAAGGTTAGGGCAACTTGCTGAAGCTTTAAGGAGACTGCAGTGGTGACTAATGATCGTGGGGCTGGCGTCGTTTGAACACTTGATGATCCTGTACTCAATGTATGAATGAGCAAACAGTGTCAGAGTTGCAGAAGGGGAGAAGGAAACAAGAGGGTTGAGGGCCCTGCCTGTTAGAGATCACATACTAAAGGAAAGGTGTGAGAAATGCTTGGAAGATTGGTAGAGAGTGTGGGTAGGGGAGAAAGTGGGTTCCAGGAGAGGAGGGTTGGGTGAGGAGATATGACCAGGGTGGAGATGAAGCTGTAAGGCAGTGGTCAGGGAAGGAGCAGAGAGAGCCTCAAAAGGTGTAGTCAGAGTTAAAGTTAGATATGTAGAGGGGGGGTTAAGGGTTGTGAGGGTGAGGAGTCTGACCTGTATTCTGAAGGGGATTAAAAGTGCAGTGAAGTAGGTTGCAGAGAGCAAAGGTAGACGTTGTAAGGGAGAGGAATCAGAGAGGAGACTGTTACCGTTGTCTAGCTGAGAAATGGAGGGAGTTTTGATGGCATCATGGGCAGGGTAGCCATCAGGGGGTATCTGGTGTCCCGGGCCGTTACAGAGAGGGGGCTCACCCATGTCTCCTACCGCCAATACCTGGAGAGTTGCACCAGGCTGTGAAACAACTGCAGGCTGATGAATGGGGGGGGGGGGGGGGGGGGGGGGGGCATGTCTACTTTGTCAGTCCCGGGCCCCACAATTTCTGACAGCAGGTCTTATCATGAGTGTGGAAGGGACAGATTCTGGAGAAGTTCCAGAAAAGAACACTGCAAGATTAAGTGACAGCCTTAATATGGGGAGTGAAGGAGACGAAGGAGTCAAGGATGACACAGAGGCATCATGTGACTTGGGTGTCAGAAAAGAGGATGATGTGATCATCAATGAGATGGGGGGTGAAGGCAAGGCTGGATTAAGGGCAACATGGGCCTGGAGCTGAAAATGTTCTAGGGCCTGTACTGAGAAGGAGAGAAGCAGTGACAAGTGCTGTGTGGGCATATACTCCCTATACACTATGTTCCCCACTGTCTCCCTAAATACATAAACATAGAAAAATTGCATAATTTGGTGAGAAAACGAAAAGACTATTTTAATTAGAGATGTGCACCGGACATTTTTTGGGTTTTGTGTTTTGGTTTTGGATTCGGTTCCGCGGCCGTGTTTTGGATTCGGACGCGTTTTGGTAAAACCTCCCTGAAAATTTTTTGTCGGATTCGGGTGTGTTTTGGATTCGGGTGGGGTTTTTTTCAAAAAACCCTCAAAAACAGCTTAAATCATAGAATTTGGGGGTCATTTTGATCCCATAGTACAGGGGTGGGGAACCTTTTTTCAGCCATGGGCCATTTGGATTTTTTAAACATCATTCACGGGCCATTTTTTAAGCGCCCGCCCACCCCCTGGAAAGTAGGCGTGGCCTTACACATAATGCCCCCATTAGTACTCCTTACAGATAATGGCCACAGTAATAGAGCGGTTGTACAGTATATCACTCCTAATCAAGCCCACACTGTCCCACACATGAAAGAAAAAACACACACACACACATGTTGCCCCCACAGTGACATAATAAAACACATTGCCCCCACTGGAGAATAATAAAACATATTCATTGCCCACCATGAAAAAAAAAAAAAACTAACCTGGTATGAAGTGACGGCAAAGTTATGTGGCAGAACTTGCACTAAAGTGGAAGCTGGCTCCTCGGATCCTCATCCACTCCCTCATCTTCGCGGCAGCCTAAGCAGTCTGCACTGGCACTGTAGTGTGTGGGCAGCCTCTCTGCTCCATCGCTGCTTCCCGCTACTGGTTTAAATGTGTGAGGCTGTGAGTTGCTGAGCCTCTACAGTAGTTCCAGCGCTCTCTCCCGCTGCAGCCTTAGCTCAGTTGTGTGAGCAGTGCTGCCGGCTGCCTTCCCCCTCCGCCGATCTCTGTTGATCTGCGCTCCTCAACCTCCCCCCCCCCCCCCCCCGCCACCGGTCTCTGTTTAGCTGCTGACTGCCTCCCCCCCAACCCCCCAAGCCAATCTCTGTTCAGTCAGGCAGCGCCAAAGCAGAGCCACCGGCGGGTGCCCCACAAAGCCATGCACTGCATCAAGGGAGATGTAGTTTTCTCACACAGTACACTGAATACAGTGCAGTGTGAGAAAACTACATCTCCCAGGATGCCGTGCGCGGCGGACGGCTTTACACCTCGGCGGCTGTCTTGCAAGCCGGTCAAAATGCTTTGCCGGGCCAGATAAGGCCCGCGGGCCGGAGGTTCCCCACCCCTGCCATAGTATTATTAACCTCAATAACCATAATTTCCACTCATTTCCAGTCTATTCTGAACACCTCACACCTCACAATATTATTTTTAGTCCTAAAATTTGCACCGAGGTCGCTGGATGACTAAGCTAAGCGACACAAGTGGCCGACACAAACACCTGGCCCATCTAGGAGTGGCACTGCAGTGTCAGACAGGATGGCACTTAAAAAAATTAGCCCCAAACATCACATGATGCAGAGATAAATAAAAATAAAAAAGAGAGGTGCAAGATGGAATTGTCCTTGGGCCCTCCCACCCACCCTTATGTTGTAGAAACAGGACATGCACACTTTAACAAACCCATCATTTCAGTGACAGGGTCTGCCACACGACTGTGGCTGAAATGACTGGTTGGTTTGGGCCCCCACCAAAAAAGAAGCAATCAATCTCTCCTTGCACAAACTGGCTCTACAGAGGCAAGATGTCCACCTCATCATCACCCTCCGATATATCACCGTGTACATCCCCCTCCTCACAGATTACTAATTCGTCCCCACTGGAATCCACCATCTCAGGTCCCTGTGTACTTTCTAGAGGCAATTGCTGGTGAATGTCTTCACAGAGGAATTGATTATAATTCATTTTGATGAACATCATCTTCTCCACATTTTCTGGAAGTAACCTCGTACGCCGATTGCTGACAAGGTGACCGGCTGCACTAAACACTCTTTCGGAGTACACACTGGAGGGAGGGCAACTTAGGTAAAATAAAGCCAGTTTGGGCAAGGGCTTTCAAATTGCCTCTTTTTCCTGCCAGTATACGTACGGACTGTCTGACGTGCCCACTTGGATGCGGTCACTTATATAATCCTCCACCATTCTTTAAATGGTGACAGAATCATATGCAGTGACAGTAGACGACATGTCAGTAATCGTTGGCAGGTCCTTCAGTCCGGACCAGATGTCAGCACTCGCTCCAGACTGCCCTGCATCACTGCCAGCGGGTGGGCTCGGAATTCTTAGTCTTTTCCTCGCAGCCCCAGCTGCGGGAGAATGTGAAGGAGGAGCTGTTGACGGGTCACGTTCCGCTTGACTTGACAAGTGTCTCACCAGCAGGTCTTTGCACCTCTGCACACTTGTGTCTGCCGGAAAGAGAGATACAACGTAGGCTTTAAACCTAGGATTGAGCACGGTGGCCAAAATGTAGTGCTCTGATTTCAACAGATTGGCCAACCGTGAATCCTGGTTAAGCGAATTAAGGGCTCCATCCACAAGTACCACATGCCTTGCAGAATCGCTCCGTTTTAGCTCCTCCTTCAATCTCTCCACCTTATTCTGCAAAAGCCTGATGAGGGGAATGACCTGACTCAGGCTGGCAGTGTCTGAACTGACTTCACGTGTGGCAAGTTCAAAGGGTTGCAGAACCTTGCACAACGTTGAAATCATTCTCCACTGCGCTTGAGTCAGGTGCATTCCCCCTCCTTTGCCTATATCATAGGCAGATGTATAGGCTTGAATGGCCTTTTGCTGCTCCTCCATCCTCTGAAGCATATAGAGGGTTGAATTCCACCTCGTTACCACCTCTTGCTTCAGATGATGGCGGGGCAGGTTCAGGAGTGTTTGCTGGTGCTCCAGTCTTCGGCACGCGGTGGCTGAATGCTGAAAGTGGCCCGCAATTCTTCGGGCCACCGACAGCATCTCTTGCACGCCCCTGTCATTTTTTTTAAAATTCTGCACCACCAAATTCAATGTATGTGCAAAACATGGGACGTGCTGGAATTTGCCCACATGTAATGCACGCACAATATTGGTGGCGTTGTCCGATGTCACAAATCCCCAGGAGAGTCCAGTTGGGGTAAGCCATTCTGCGATGATGTTCCTCAGTTTCCGTAAGAGGTTGTCAGCTGTGTGCCTCTTATTGAAAGCGGTGATACAAAACGTAGCCTGCCTAGGAACGAGTTGGCATTTGCGAGATGCTGCTACTGGTGCCGCCGCTGCTGTTCTTGCTGCGGGAGGCAATACAACTACCCAGTGGGCTGTCACAGTCATATAGTCCTGAGTCTGCCCTGCTCCACTTGTCCACATGTCCGTGGTTAAGTGGACATTGGGTACAACGGCATTTTTTAGGACACTGGTGACTCTTTTTCTGACGCCTGTGTACATTCTCGGTATCGCCTGCCTAGAGAAATGGAACCTAGATAGTATTTGGTACCGGGGACACAGTACCTCGAGCAATTCTCTAATTCCCTGTGAATTAATGGTGAATACCGGACACACGTTTAACACCACCGCTGCTGCCAAGACCTGAGTTATCCGCTTTGCAGCAGGATAACTGCTGTGATATTTCATCTTCCTCGCAGAGGACTGTCGGACAGTCAATTGCTTACTGGAAGTAGTACAAGTGGTCTTCCGACTTCCCCTCTGGGATGACGATCGACTCCCAGCAGCAACAACAGCAGCGCCAGCAGCAGTAGGCGTTACACTCAAGGATCCATCGGAGGAATCCCAGTTAGGAGAGTACTCATCAGACTTGCCAGTGACATGGCCTGCAGGACTATTGGCGTTCCTGTCTAAGGAGGAAATTGACACTGAGGGAGTTGGTGGTGTGGTTTGCAGGAGCTTGGGTACATGAGGAAGTGATTTAGTTGTCAGTGGACTGCTTCCGCTGTCACCCAAAGTTTTTGAACTTGTCAATGACTTCTGATAAATGCGCTCCAGGTGATGTATAAGGGAGGATGTTCCTTACCCCTACTTATTACAGCTTGACAAAGGCAACACATGGCATGACACCTGTTGTCCGCATTTCTGTTGAAATAATTCCACACCGAAGAGGTGATTTTTTTTGTAATTTGACCAGGCATGTCAATGGCCATATTCGTCCCACGGACAACAGGTGTCTCCCCGGGTGCCTGACTTAAACAAACCACCTCACCATCAGAATCCTCCTTGTCAATTTCCTCCTCAGCGCCAGCAACACCCATATCCTCATCCTGGTGTACTTCAACAGTGACATCTTCTATTTGACTATCAGGAACTGGACTGCGGGTGCTCCTTCCAGCACTTTCAGGGGGCGTGCAAATGGTGGAAGGCGCCACCTCTTCCCGTCCAGTGTTGGGAAGGTCAGGCATCGCAACCGACACAATTGGACTCTCCTTGGGGATTTGTGATTTAGAAGAACGTACAGTTCTTTGCTGTGCTTTTGCCAGCTTAAGTCTTTTCATTTTTCTAGTGGGAGGATGAGTGCTTCCATCTTCATGTGAAGCTGAACCACTAGCCATGAACATAGGACCGAGCCTCAGCCGTTCCTTGCCACTCCATGTCGTAAATGGCATATTGGCAAGTTTACGCTTCTCATCAGACGCTTTTAATTTAGATTTTTGGGTCATTTTACTGAACTTTTGTTTTTTGGATTTTACATGCTCTCTACTATAACATTGGGCATCGGCCTTGGCAGACGACGTTGATGGCATTTCATCGTCTAAGCCATGACTAGTGGCAGCAGCTTCAGCACGAGGTGGAAGTGGATCTTGATCTTTCCCTATTTTACCCTCCACATTTTTGTTCTCCATTTTTTAATGTGTGGAATTATATGCCAGTAATATATCAATAGCAATGGCCTACTGTACTGTACTATATATGTATACTGTTGGTCACCAAAATGCTGAACTGTAACACTAGAAGCTATAGAAAAGTATATATATTATTGTATATATCAATACAGAGCGGTGTAACTGTGACACGTGTCCTGACAAGCAGTATAGAAGCTATAGAAAAGTATATATATTATTGTATATATATCAGTACAGAGTGGTGTAACTGTGACACATGTGTCCTGACAAGCAGTATAGAAGCTATAGAAAAGTATATATATTATTGTATATATATCAGTACAGAGCAGTGTAACTGTGACACATGTGTCCTGACAAGCAGTATAGAAGCTATAGAAAAGTATATATATTATTGTATATATATCAGTACAGAGTGGTGTAACTGTGACACCTGTGTCCTGACAAGCAGTATAAACGCTATAGAAAAGTATATATATTATTGTATATATCAGTACAGAGCAGTGTAACTGTGACACATGTGTCCTGACAAGCAGTATAGAAGCTATAGAAAAGTATATATATTATTGTATATATATCAGTACAGAGTGGTGTAACTGTGACACCTGTGTCCTGACAAGCAGTATAAACGCTATAGAAAAGTATATATATTATTGTATATATCAGTACAGAGCAGTGTAACTGTGACACATGTGTCCTGACAAGCAGTATAGAAGCTAGAGAAAAGTATATATATTATTGTATATATATCAGTACAGAGCGGTGTAACTGTGACACATGTGTCCTGACAAGCAGTATAAACGCTATAGAAAAGTATATATATTATTGTATATATCAGTACAGAGCAGTGTAACTGTGACCCATGTGTCCTGACAAGCAGTATAGAAGCTATAGAAAAGTATATATTATTGTATATATATCAGTACAGAGCGGTGTAACTGTGACACGTGTCCTGACAAGCAGTATAGAAGCTATAGAAAAGTATATATATTATTGTATATATCAGTACAGAGCAGTGTAACTGTGACACATGTGTCCTGACAAGCAGTATAAACGCTATAGAAAAGTATATATATTATTGTATATATCAGTACAGAGCAGTGTAACTGTGACCCATGTGTCCTGACAAGCAGTATAGAAGCTATAGAAAAGTATATATTATTGTATATATATCAGTACAGAGCGGTGTAACTGTGACACATGTATCCTGACAAGCAGTATAGAAGCTATAGAAAAGTATATATATTATTGTATATATCAGTACAGAGCGGTGTAACTGTGACACATGTGTCCTGACAAGCAGTATAAACGCTATAGAAAAGTATATATATTATTGTCTATATCAGTACAGAGCAGTGTAACTGTGACACATGTGTCCTGACAAGCAGTATAGAGGCTATAGAAAAGTATATATATTATTGTATATATCAGTACAGAGCAGTGTAACTGTGACACGTGTCCTGACAAGCAGTATAAACGCTATAGAAAAGTATATATATTATTGTATATATCAGTACAGAGCAGTGTAACTGTGACACCTGTGTCCTGACAAGCAGTATAAACGCTATAGAAAAGTATATATATTATTGTATATATCAGTACAGAGCAGTGTAACTGTGACACATGTGTCCTGACAAGCAGTATAGAAGCTATAGAAAAGTATATATATTATTGTATATATATCAGTACAGAGCGGTGTAACTGTGACACATGTGTCCTGACAAGCAGTATAGAAGCTATAGAAAAGTATATATATTATTGTATATATATATCAGTACAGAGCAGTGTAACTGTGACACATGTGTCCTGACAAGCAGTATAGAAGCTATAGAAAAGTATATATATTATTGTATATATATCAGTACAGAGCGGTGTAACTGTGACACATGTGTCCTGACAAGCAGTATAGAAGCTATAGAAAAGTATATATATTATTGTATATATATATCAGTACAGAGCAGTGTAACTGTGACACATGTGTCCTGACAAGCAGTATAGAAGCTAGAGAAAAGTATATATATTATTGTATATATCAGTACAGAGCGGTGTAACTGTGACCCATGTGTCCTGACAAGCAGTATAAACGCTATAGAAAAGTATATATATTATTGTATATATATATCAGTACAGAGCAGTGTAACTGTGACACGTGTCCTGACAAGCAGTATAGAAGCTATAGAAAAGTATATATATTATTGTATATATCAGTACAGAGCGGTGTAACTGTGACACATGTGTCCTGACAAGCAGTATAGAAGCTATAGAAAAGTATATATATTATTGTATATATCAGTACAGAGCAGTGTAACTGTGACACATGTGTCCTGACAAGCAGTATAAACGCTATAGAAAAGTATATATATTATTGTATATATCAGTACAGAGCAGTGTAACTGTGACACATGTGTCCTGACAAGCAGTATAGAAGCTATAGAAAAGTATATATATTATTGTATATATCAGTACAGAGCGGTGTAACTGTGACCCATGTGTCCTGACAAGCAGTATAGAAGCTATAGAAAAGTATATATTATTGTATATATATCAGTACAGAGCGGTGTAACTGTGACACATGTGTCCTGACAAGCAGTATAGAGGCTATAGAAAAGTATATATATTATTGTATATATCAGTACAGAGCAGTGTAACTGTGACACATGTGTCCTGACAAGCAGTATAGAAGCTATAGAAAAGTATATATTATTGTATATATCAGTACAGAGCGGTGTAACTGTGACACATGTGTCCTGACAAGCAGTATAGAAGCTATAGAAAAGTATATATATTATTGTATATATCAGTACAGAGCAGTGTAACTGTGACACATGTGTCCTGACAAGCAGTATAAACGCTATAGAAAAGTATATATATT
Organism: Pseudophryne corroboree; assembly: GCF_028390025.1. Classification (NCBI taxonomy): domain Eukaryota; kingdom Metazoa; phylum Chordata; class Amphibia; order Anura; family Myobatrachidae; genus Pseudophryne; species Pseudophryne corroboree. Next base: position 1,035,988,213 of record NC_086445.1, read on the forward strand.
ATTGTCTATATCAGTACAGAGCAGTGTAACTGTGACCATGTGTCCTGACAAGCAGTATAGAGGCTATAGAAAAGTATATATATTATTGTATATATCAGTACAGAGCAGTGTAACTGTGACACATGTGTCCTGACAAGCAGTATAGAAGCTATAGAAAAGTATATATTATTGTATATATCAGTACAGAGCGGTGTAACTGTGACACATGTGTCCTGACAAGCAGTATAGAAGCTATAGAAAAGTATATATATTATTGTATATATATCAGTACAGAGCAGTGTAACTGTGACCCATGTGTCCTGACAAGCAGTATAGAAGCTATAGAAAAGTATATATTATTGTATATATATCAGTACAGAGCGGTGTAACTGTGACACGTGTCCTGACAAGCAGTATAGAAGCTATAGAAAAGTATATATATTATTGTATATATCAGTACAGAGCAGTGTAACTGTGACACATGTGTCCTGACAAGCAGCATAGAAGCTATAGAAAAGTATATATATTATTGTATATATATCAGTACAGAGCGGTGTAACTGTGACACATGTGTCCTGACAAGCAGTATAGAAGCTATAGAAAAGTATATATATTATTGTATATATCAGTACAGAGCGGTGTAACTGTGGCCCATGTGTCCTGACAAGCAGTATAGAAGCTATAGAAAAGTATATATATTATTGTATATATCAGTACAGAGCAGTGTAACTGTGACCCATGTGTCCTGACAAGCAGTATAGAAGCTATAGAAAAGTATATATATTATTGTATATATATCAGTACAGAGCGGTGTAACTGTGGCCCATGTGTCCTGACAAGCAGTATAGAAGCTATAGAAAAGTATATATATTATTGTATATATCAGTACAGAGCGGTGTAACTGTGACACGTGTCCTGACAAGCAGTACAGAAGCTATAGAAAAGTATATATATTATTGTATATATCAGTACAGAGCGGTGTAACTGTGACACATGTGTCCTGACAAGCAGCATAGAAGCTATAGAAAAGTATATATATTATTGTATATATATCAGTACAGAGCGGTGTAACTGTGGCCCATGTGTCCTGACAAGCAGTATAGAAGCTATAGAAAAGTATATATATTATTGTATATATCAGTACAGAGCGGTGTAACTGTGACCCATGTGTCCTGACAAGCAGTATAGAAGCTATAGAAAAGTATATATATTATTGTATATATCAGTACAGAGCGGTGTAACTGTGACCATGTGTCCTGACAAGCAGTATAGAAGCTATAGAAAAGTATATATATTATTGTATATATATCAGTACAGAGTGGTGTAACTGTGACACATGTGTCCTGACAAGCAGTATAGAAGCTATAGAAAAGTATATATATTATTGTATATATCAGTACAGAGCGGTGTAACTGTGACACATGTGTCCTGACAAGCAGTATAGAAGCTATAGAAAAGTATATATATTATTGTATATATCAGTACAGAGCGGTGTAACTGTGACCATGTGTCCTGACAAGCAGTATAGAAGCTATAGAAAAGTATATATATTATTGTATATATATCAGTACAGAGCGGTGTAACTGTGACCATGTGTCCTGACAAGCAGTATAGAAGCTATAGAAAAGTATATATATTATTGTATATATCAGTACAGAGCGGTGTAACTGTGACACATGTGTCCTGACAAGCAGTATAGAAGCTATAGAAAAGTATATATATTATTGTATATATCAGTACAGAGCGGTGTAACTGTGACACATGTGTCCTGACAAGCAGTATAGAAGCTATAGAAAAGTATATATATTATTGTATATATCAGTACAGAGCGGTGTAACTGTGACACATGTGTCCTGACAAGCAGTATAGAAGCTATAGAAAAGTATATATATTATTGTATATATCAGTACAGAGCGGTGTAACTGTGACACATGTGTCCTGACAAGCAGTATAGAAGCTATAGAAAAGTATATATATTATTGTATATATCAGTACAGAGCGGTGTAACTGTGACACATGTGTCCTGACAAGCAGTATAGAAGCTATAGAAAAGTATATATATTATTGTATATATCAGTACAGAGCGGTGTAACTGTGACACATGTGTCCTGACAAGCAGTATAGAAGCTATAGAAAAGTATATATATTATTGTATATATCAGTACAGAGCGGTGTAACTGTGACACCTGTGTCCTGACAAGCAGTATAGAAGCTATAGAAAAGTATATATATTATTGTATATATCAGTACAGAGCGGTGTAACTGTGACCCATGTGTCCTGACAAGCAGTATAGAAGCTATAGAAAAGTATATATATTATTGTATATATCAGTACAGAGCAGTGTAACTGTGACACATGTGTCCTGACAAGCAGCATAGAAGCTATAGAAAAGTATATATATTATTGTATATATATCAGTACAGAGCGGTGTAACTGTGACACATGTGTCCTGACAAGCAGTATAAACGCTATAGAAAAGTATATATATTATTGTATATATATCAGTACAGAGTGGTGTAACTGTGACACATGTGTCCTGACAAGCAGCATAGAAGCTATAGAAAAGTATATATATTATTGTATATATATCAGTACAGAGTGGTGTAACTGTGACACATGTGTCCTGACAAGCAGTATAGAAGCTATAGAAAAGTATATATATTATTGTATATATCAGTACAGAGCAGTGTAACTGTGACACATGTGTCCTGACAAGCAGCATAGAAGCTATAGAAAAGTATATATATTATTGTATATATATCAGTACAGAGCGGTGTAACTGTGACACATGTGTCCTGACAAGCAGTATAAACGCTATAGAAAAGTATATATATTATTGTATATATCAGTACAGAGCGGTGTAACTGTGACCATGTGTCCTGACAAGCAGTATAGAAGCTATAGAAAAGTATATATATTATTGTATATATATCAGTACAGAGTGGTGTAACTGTGACACATGTGTCCTGACAAGCAGTATAGAAGCTATAGAAAAGTATATATATTATTGTATATATCAGTACAGAGCGGTGTAACTGTGACCATGTGTCCTGACAAGCAGTATAAACGCTATAGAAAAGTATATATATTATTGTATATATCAGTACAGAGCGGTGTAACTGTGACACATGTGTCCTGACAAGCAGCATAGAAGCTATAGAAAAGTATATATATTATTGTATATATCAGTACAGAGCGGTGTAACTGTGACACGTGTCCTGACAAGCAGCATAGAAGCTATAGAAAAGTATATATATTATTGTATATATTATATATCAGTACAGAGCAGTGTAACTGTGATACATGTGTCCTGACAAGCAGTATAGAATCTATAGAAAAGTTAAGTATATATATTATTGTATATATATCAGTACAGAGCGGTGTAACTGTGACACATGTGTCCTGACAAGCAGTATAGAAGCTATAGAAAAGTATATATATTATTGTATATATCAGTACAGAGTGGTGTAACTGTGGCCCATGTGTCCTGACAAGCAGTATAGAAGCTATAGAAAAGTATATATATTATTGTATATATTATATATGATAATGTTGATTATCTTTACAGGAAAGAAAGCTATACCTAAAACACACCTTAAATACACTTTAAACCTTTAGCCGATGCGGCCGCTATACTTAATTCACACTACGCACCTTTCACGCTTTTAGCGTAAAGGGTTCCGTAGTGTACGGACTTTGCGTACACACGCCGCGCTGACGGTACAAAGTACTTCCAGTGCATACACACCCAGAGATACACTTTAAACCTTCTACAGCAATGCTATGCAATAATAGTACACTTTAAACCTTAGCAGCAATGCTATGCAATAATAGTACACTTAAAACCTTAGCAGCAATGCTATGCAATAATAGTACACTTTAAACCTTAGCAGCAATGCTATGCAATAATAGTACACTTTAAACCTTAATAGGGCAATGAGGACACAACACCAATTGTGATTTTACCGCTGGGTTCTGACACCACAGTGGATTATTTCTGTAAGGGGGTTTACAATACAAATTATGCACTACAATACAACAGAGTAAATGGCTACAGTCAATGTACATACATGAGAATATTTGCGTGCGCTTCCTGGTCCAGTCCTCCGTAATCAAATAGATAACGTTGTGAGTCTTGTGTGACCAAGCCTGCTGCAGGCTCTCTTTATTCACTTCATCCAAAACATAACACAATGGATACTGTAATCTCTTTGTCCATTGGACACAGGGATGGTCATTTACAGTACAGGAGATGTCATAGGTCTGTTTGAATAGGTGGGCGATGTCTATTTTCACTGCTCTTGTAAGTGGTCTCCTCTGGATTCCCGCCGCATACATAATGTACAGTAAATACAGTTTATATCTATATTCTGCTTCTGCACATAACTATCCTCAGGAACATGCAATCTTCTGCAAACCAACACCAGAATGTTTCCCTTAAAATACCCTACAGCTGGATACCAAACACCACCTTGTAACCTTGTTCTGTCCCCTCCTATCCTGTAAAGGTGAATCCCTTTGTTCTGTTACCATTTAAACAGCTATAATTTTCTGATGTGGTGCAAGGAGACTATGTGTACATTGTGCAATATTTGGATTAAATATGTAATGTGTTCTGATGGCCCTCCATGCGTGCACAAACCCTGCCGTAAATACCCATACCACGCGCCGATGCGCAGGTCCGCGGGAGCGACCATACGCAAATTGCGGATATGTGCACGCACGGCAGAACAAGTGCACGCGCAGTGGGCATGTGTGTGCAGTTTATACGTGCTGTGTGTTCTTCAATATTTTTCGACTTTGACAGTCCACCCTTTGGCAGTCACCAATAACTGACACTATCTAATCACTAAACAGAAAAATATCAATACAATATCTACAGACGATTGGATGATCGGGGGAGTGGTATGTAGGAAAGGTATGACCTAGTGGGATAGTAAAAAGCATGTATGTATGAATCCATGTCTGAGGGGCATGTATCATCGTGCCGTATATGTTCTAGATAAGCTTTGAGGTATTGCGAAGTATACATTAAATCCTTCTTATCCCATATTAAGGGTCTGTAAGTGGGCCAACAAACACTACCGAGCTCTTTTTGGCTTCTTGTTCCAACAAATGGGGTGCACATTTAGTTGATGATACATGGAGGGGGAACATATGTGAGTGCTAGTATATGTGGTTATCACCTGTCGACTATGTGTGTCATTAACTGAAGGTAGTAGAGATGAAGATAAGACACATATCTAAAATACATTCACATAACATTTTCATAAACATTCTTGGGTATGGTCGATGTCTTTTCCGGATGGGTGTATCTGGACAGAGGGGGAGACAAAGGAAAAACGGGTGAAAGAAACAGGCCATGGAATTCATTTGCAATCCTTATCACAACATTGGGGTATATTTACTAAAATTCGTATTTTTCCAAATGAGGTTAAAGTTCAAACACGAATAACATCGAAAGTGTAAAATTGCAACTTTTTGAATTTATTACGACTAATTTACTAAGCTGTCGTATTCTGCATTTTCGTATGTTCCGATGTCGATGTCATTCGTATTTTTTGGCAGTGTTTTACGGGAGTGAATTGTAAAACACTGCCGACATTAACACAATGAATCTCGGCCGGATCTGTGAGATCCGTGCTGGGCTTTATTGTGCACCTTTCGGGAAAAAAAACATTGTTAAAAATCCACCAAAAAAATGCGTGGGGTCCCCCCCCTAAACAAAACCAGCCTTGGGCTCTTTGAGCCGGTCCTGGTGAAAAAATATGGGGGGAAAAATGACAGGGGTTCCCCCATATTTAATCAACCAGCATCGGGCTCTGCGCCTGGTCCTGGTTCCAAAAATACGGGGGACAAAAAGCGTAGGGGTCCCCCGTATTTTTTAAACCAGCACCGGGCTCCACTAGCCAGGTACATAATGCCACAGCCGGGGGACACTTTTATATTGGTCCCTGCGGCCCTGGCATTACATACCCAACTAGTCACCACTGGCCGGGGTACCCAGGAGGAGTGGGAACCCCTTAAATCAAGGGGTCCCCCCCTCCAACCACCCAAGGGCCAGGGGTGAAGCCCGAGGCTGTCCCCTCCCATCCAAGGGCGGCGGATGGGGGGCTGATAGCCTTTTTGTAAAAATGCGAATATTGTTTTTAGTAGCAGTACTACAAGTCCCAGCAAGCCTCCCCCGCAAGCTGGTACTTGGAGAACCACAAGTACCAGCATGCGGAGGAAAACCGGGCATGCTGGTACCTGTTGTACTACTACTAAAAAAATACCCCAATAAAAACAGGAGACACACACCTTGAAAGTATAAGTTTATTACATACATGCACACCTCCAAACATACATACTTACCTATGTTCACACGAGGGTCGGTCCTCTTCTCCATGTAGAATCCATGGGGTACCTGTGGGATAAATTATACTCACATAATCCAGTGTAGATCGGTCCTCTTCTGTTCTTTGTATAATCCACGTACTTTGCAAAATAAAAAAATGGACACCCGACCACGCACTGAAAGGGGCCCCATGTTTTCACATGGGACCCCTTTCCCCGACTGCCAGGACCCCCCCCCCTGACTCCTGTCTAAGAGGGTTCCTTCAGCCAATCAGGGAGCGCCACGTTGCGGCACCCTCCTGATTGGCTGTGTGCTCCTGTAGTGTATGTCAGGCAGCACACGGCAGTGATACAATGTAGCGCCTATGCGCTCCATTGTAACCAATGGTGGGAACTTTGCGGACAGCGGTTGACCGAAAGTAACCTCACCGCTGTCCGCAAAGTTCCCACCATTGGTTACAATGGAGCGCATAGGCGCTGCATTGTATCACTGCCGTGTGCTGCCTGACATACACTACAGGAGCACACAGCCAATCAGGAGGGTGCCACGACGTGGCGCTCCCTGATTGGCTGAAGGAACCCTCTTAGACAGGAGTCAGGGGGGGGGGGGTCCTGGCAGTCGGGGAAAGGGGTCCCATGTGAAAACATGGGGCCCCTTTCAGTGCGTGGTCGGGTGTCCGTTTTTTTATTTTGCAAAGTACGTGGATTATACAAAGAACAGAAGAGGACCGATCTACACTGGATTATGTGAGTATAATTTATCCCACAGGTACCCCATGGATTCTACATGGAGAAGAGGACCGACCCTCGTGTGAACATAGGTAAGTATGTATGTTTGGAGGTGTGCATGTATGTAATAAACTTATACTTTCAAGGTGTGTGTCTCCTGTTTTTACTGGGGTATTTTTTTAGTAGTAGTACAACAGGTACCAGCGTGCCCGGTTTTCCTCTGCATGCTGGTACTTGTGGTTCTCCAAGTACCAGCTTGCGGGGGAGGCTTGCTGGGACTTGTAGTACTGCTACTAAAAACAATATTCACATTTTTACAAAAAGGCTATCAGCCCCCCATCCGCCGCCCTTGGATGGGGGGGACAGCCTCGGGCTTCACCCCTGGCCCTTGGGTGGCTGGAGGGGGGGACCCCTTGATTTAAGGGGTTCCCACTTCTCCAGGGTACCCCGGCCAGGGGTGACTAGTTGGGTATGTAATGCCAGGGCCGCAGGGACCAATATAAAAGTGTCCCCCGGCTGTGGCATTATGTACCTGGCTAGTAGAGCCCGGTGCTGGTTTAAAAAATACGGGGGACCCCTACGCTTTTTGTCCCCCATATTTTTGGAACCAGGACCAGGCGCAGAGCCCGGTGCTGGTTGATTAAATATGGGGGAACCCCTGTCATTTTTTCCCCCATATTTTTTCAACCAGGACTGGCTCAAAGAGCCCGAGGCTGGTTTTGCTTAGGAGGGGGGACCCCACGCATTTTTTTCCAGCAAATTTAACACTTTCCCACCCCTTCCCACTGATAAACATGCACGGATCTCATGGATCCACGCATGCCTATCAGAACACGGTAAAAAAAAGCAGGTCTGGTTTTTTTTTAGCATTTTTTTACGATTTGTATTGTTTCACGGCAGTGTTTGGCTATTGCCGGCAGTGTTTGTGAATTACACTTTTTAGTAAATTACCGAGTTCTACCAAATAACAGGCGTATTTGACCGATGGTGTATTCATTCGTAATTTTTTTCTTTGAGTTCCAAAAAAATACGAATGCCCTCATCACTGCCGTGATTTGAGTTTAGTAAATTCCCGAGATGACACTTTGAAGAAAAAACACCATCTCGGACAAAATCGGGAGCTTAGTAAATTTCCCCCATTGTCTCTATGGATGGGTCGTAAATTAAATCTGCTGCTGTAACAATGCCCTCGCTCCTTAAACTTATCAAATTTGTGCCGTGCTTGCGCCGCGTTAGAATTCAAACACACCTAAATATCAAACCAATAATTATGACAACTCCCAGGATACAAAGGAGAAACTTCCCTACACTCCTAATAACATTTTGAGCCCACTCTCCTAAACCTGAGAACCAATTGCGTGGGTTCAACCATGAGACCCAGCCGGTCAGTTCATTACTCATAGCAGTCAGGGTAAGGTTGTGTCTCCTCCGGAACTCCCACTTCAACTGCAGGATATCGTCCATCTTTTGATCGATAATCTCGGTTGGGTCATCAGTGCTGTTTGTAATATACGTGCAGCACTTCACACCATATTGAGTTGCCAAAGTGACACAGTACCCACCCGTCACGGCTGTGATATAATTAAGGACCATCCTGTGCTGGATCAGTTCTGTCTTGTAAGCTTGTAACTCCCTTCCCGTATACCTGAAGGTGTCGTCATACATCTCAGTGATATTATCTATCAAGTTCGCTAGCGCATGGATATACCTATAATTTATAATTCCTCTGGCAGTACGGGTGATGTCTAATGCGAGAAGGAATTGAATCCCGGTGGATTCGTGGATCAAATCAGAGGCTACGTGCTCTGTCCTCTCTATGAGGTGTCTCTTGACGATGTGTTCATAGTGAGTATGAGTATAAGGAGCCTGAGCACTGCGGTGAACCTCTTTCATTTTATCATGGGTTATGGTCATGACCTCTGGCAACACTCTTCCAATATAACACAATCCTTCTGAGCTCGGGGTAAGCCACTTGTACGCCTTCCTCCCACATATGAAATAGGCATCATCGGGGAGAACATAGGGGACAAAATATGACATCACCATATTGCAAACTTTCCAAGTGAAAAACCCAATCCCTATTTCTCCCATCTGCTCTGTACAAGTATCGGGCTGGATGATATGAGCACAGTACCCTGGTGATACTTTTCCAACCCACATGGTCTTGCTACCTCGAGTATACCTATACCGGAAATACCTTCCACTGTTGGCTATTTGGCGTATAAGTTGCGAGTCTAGGGGTATCTTGTCAGCTCTGTGTGAAAAGGTCATTGTCTGGTTATTCCACGTCACTTCCCAATTTCCCGGTTTTCGGTAATTGGAAATATTGAAACATAATAAGGATCTATATACATGATACTGGTGGAGCTTCAAGCTAGGGGGCCTAGAAATATTAAATTTCTTGTCCACCGGTCTCCCACCCCATTATTCAAGTACCTCATCTATTGCTAAAGGGTATGGTACTAATCCTGACTTGCTCTGACCTTGAGGTACTTGTGAGCACACCCAGCATTCTGTCTGGTTTAAGACCTTACCCACTAGTGAGTGGTAATTACTCAATGGATGACGGTCCATGTTAATATTAAGGCTGGACTGACGTCTTTGGATGCACCCATCCTCGACTATGTTCTCACAATTCCTACAAATGCAATTTTCTTCAGACAATAACCCTTCACAGTGCCTCCGAGCTCCTTGACTACCAGAGCGCTTTCTGATACTCGCCTTTGCTTGATTAGTGTGTTGCTCTTGAGATTCTACAAATCCATCCTCGCCATCAGAACCCATTCCAGATCCTTTCTCAACCTCTCTGGGACCCTCACCGAAACAGACTGTCCTGGTCAACATCAGGATTAACAGGAAAACCCGGAACGCAGTCTCTTGGGGTAAGTCCATCTTGTTAAGGGAAGAGAAGGGAAACAAGAAGGGGGGAGAAAGAGAAGAAGAGAAGGAGGGTAGTGGGAGATGGAAAAAGAAAAACTGGTGCGACAACCGCCTCTGGTCTTGTTGTTCTCTGCGCTCATGTGCCGTCTCAACAGTCCTGCCTCTCAGCTTTCCCGGAGCAGACACTCCAGTGATACGATGTTCTCTACACTCTGCACGAGTTCTCTCCGGGTCAGCGACCTTTCTGTAGGGAACATAAATCTTGCATTTCAATGTGTTTAACTGTTGTGTATTATCAGTTGTGTGAAGTAAACCATCTGTGGAAAGTGAAAAGAGAGAGGAAATAATAAAAAGAAAATTTGTCAGATTTGCGTTCACCATCAGGCTGTCACACCATCATGTATATCGGTATCTATGCACAGTCTCCCTTCACCAGTATTCCCATTCTCCACCCTTTGTGCATGACCAGGCACACTGATACTGGTGTCCCTATGCTGGTGAGATATACTGGGTTTGGGCAGAACTCTGAAAAGACCGAGTAGGCATGTGACGTTTGAACTGTAATCCTGTCGGTGAACGTAAAAGGATGAAGAGGAAACTTTGAAGACAAATCACAGAGTTTAGTAACAGATAAGTTTGTAGAGGCAAAGAAGATTTTACAAAGTTTGACATCTGGATTAGGCACTACGGGGAATGATTCCCTAATCGGTCTGTTCCCCTAAAAAAAATTCTATGTGTGTTATATCTCTACTGGGACTATCCCAGCCATCAATCCAGTGTCTTGTCCATTCTAAATTCCTAGGGAACCCGGTATCCTTGAGATAATTTCCTCTACCTGTGATGGACATGCATCTAAAACAGTGAAATGCAACATTAGTCTTCGTGGGTGTCTACCATATTTTGTGCTTCCTGGGTGGGAGCACTCTATATGTATACCATCTCTAACAAAACTCCTGTTAAGTTACTTAGAGGTCACTTCTGCTAGAGAGAGAAGCAGAAGTTTAGAGGCCTCCTCCTAACCCCAGTAAGTTCTGTCAAAAGGGTAAAGTTGCATTTATTCTGTTCTTCCCATTAACCGAATCTGTGTTTTATATATGGCTCATGATTCCTTAATATATGTCCCTTGATCCCGTCTATGTGTTTAATAACGTGGCTTGTTTACTCTGTCTAGGGGTCTATATTGGCTATGTGCTGTACTACTCTTACAATCTCTAGCAAAATGTCCTTTATTTTTACAAATGTAACATATTCTCTGTCTTTTGTTACTACTAGGGTTTTGGGGTTTGGGCTGATGAGACTTTGGTGTAAGAGCCTGCATACTTTCAATCCTCAGCCTCTCCTCTTGCAGTTTCCTACGCCTAGCAATATTCCTATGGTGTTCAATTGCGCACTCTCTAAGGCAAGCTACTGTGACCCCTCTCCAACCAGGCAAAGAGGTTTGTACTCTGTCCCTCACTGTCTTATCGAGTCCGTCCATCAGCACAGAGACAGCCACCTCTCTGTAATTTTCATTGTTCCCTGCATCCGATACCCCTATGTATCTATCGATTATTTGCAGAACCCGATGGAAATATTCAGATGCCATTTCATTTTCCCTCTGCTTTATGGAGAAAATTCTTCTCCACTTAACAGTTGTGGGGAAATACAACTCTAGTTGCCTGTTAATTTGCTCTAAGTTCTCCTGATTGAGTTTGTCAGTCATACGACTATCCGACTCTAATCTACAATCAGTGATACATTTTTGGGTGTCAATATTAGGGGGTAGGCACGCTTTCAAAAATGTCCGCCAATGTTGGTTTGTCGGTTCATACGCATTACCCAGATCTCTGATAAACTTTTGACATCTGGCTAAATGCTTCCGAGGGTCGGGGAATTCTGAAATGATTGACCGCAGCTCATCTCTGGGCCACGAGCAATATATTGCATTATTCCTGGTGAGGACTACTCCCTGACTATCGGTTCCCCCATTGGGAGTTACTATTTCCAAGACAGGGTGTAATTCTACCATTCCGTTCCTAATCTGTTTACAGTGAGGTGTTGTTGTCTCTCTGCAATGAACTGTCTCACACTTACCGGTAGCTGTGACCTCACCCGTTCTTTCATTGGGGAATATTGTTACTGCACTACCTGGTTGGACAGGCTCCACCTGAGTTTCCTGCAAGGTGACTGCTTGGAGGAGAGCTGCAATTTGGCTGAATCCTTCATCTTCCTGTGACCTAAAACCTTGAGAGACTTCAAAACAGGATACATTTTGCAAAAGTTAGGGTTAATACATTGCTCTTTCATATTACTATCATTTACGGATGTATCACTGACTGTAGCCTTCTGTTCCCCTTCGACCTGTGTCGACAATGGTGTGTTTGTGTTCTCATTCCCGCTAGGTTTAGAACCTGCTGCGTATGTTAATTTCCCTTGCATATCCCCTTCTTGTTGCCATAAGTTTAAACAATCTGTATGTCTGACCCTTTGTTTTCGGGATTTTATCAGACATATCCTAATCCTTAAATTCTGCAATACCTTTGGTTCAAAACTGCCTACCTTAGGGAATGGTTCCCTATCTTCCGCAGTCATACGTTCCCATTCATTGCATAAAACTTCTGTGTGTGAACATCGCTGACCCCCTGGGCCGCGGTATGTCAACCTGAACCCTGGTTGCACGTCCCTTACTTGAGCAACTGGCCGCCATAATTTGCAGGTATTACCCTTTCGGCTAATCCCACAAAAAAACAAAATACTCAATATAAGGCAACGGTGAATGTTCTCCGAGTGCTTTCACCAACTCACGCCCACGTTGGCCAGTACTACCATACACTGTTGATAGTGAAGGCAATGTACCCAACCTAGGGCCCCTATGTAACCTCTATTTACTGGAAGTTTATGGGAATAACTTACCCTTTCCAGTAAATATAGGCCGTTGGAGATTTCCTGAGAGAGGCCAGTGAAAACTCCCTAAACCTTTATTATACACAAATCACGCTTGCGTATGTTATATACAGCGCTAATGATACCGCGATTTTATGCAAAGCTCGTAAAAAGGGTATCACGTTGCACCCACGAACGCGCGGTCCAATCGCACAGCGTATAGGTACTTGTTACTTATCCGCCGTACGACCACTGGAATCGAATCACAAGCTGCGAAGCCGGAGCATATCAAAAACTATATGGGTAAACCTCGCTGACCCCCTGGGCCGCGGTACTCTAAACCTCGCTGACCTCCTGGGCCGCGGTACTCTACTACCTTGCTCCTTTGTACTTCAATCTATATTAACATGAGTCAGCTGCCTCACGCCACCAAGCCTCCACTCACTCGGTGTACCACTTCGACGGGATCCCGAATTCCTGGCGTCCACTACGTTCAATGTTACGTTCGCTCACTCACGTTCGTTCACTCAAATACACGTTGGTTTTTCTGTACAGAAAATTATCTTTCATTCAGATAAAACAGCTTTATTCCCAGATTCAATACAGTAAAAAAGGTTTTATTTAAACTAAAATTTGGAAACTGGGCAATCTTGTGTTATTGTAGCGTGGCTACTATCCCACCTTTAAACTAAACGACACTATTGTATAATTTGTACTCAGCGCCCGCATTCTTACGCACTTTGCGCAAACACGCGACCGTGCGTGTCCCTTACTTTGTCCGAGACACGTGTACCAATGTGCGTACGCAATAAAACAACTCACACAATTTCTATAAATGTGAGCAATATTAACTATAATCGCTCACTTAACACGCCACACAGTTTCTTTCTGTATAAACCTTCATGCAGAACTGCGTTTGTGTCTTTACGCTTACTTCCTTAAAATACTGTTATTTCAAATTTACCTATATATTTACCTATATAGCAACAAATGTATCCTATTTCACACAGATCTGTAATGACTCTAGCAATAATCAATAATTAAAATGATATGATTCAGATTGGATAGCTATCTTGCAGAACATACACTGATATAAATATACACATAATTATAATAACTATATATATACCATTCACTGGTCTCCTGAGACTCTTTTACCCATTCAGTGCTTCTAATTTGCATATGAAAGCTATGTGCTTTTGTCTGCCTGTAAAAGCAGTTACACAGGTTAATTTGCATTTCAATGGCTATCCTATAGCAAGCAGATTCTAACTAAATCCTAGAGGTAAAGGGAAAAAAAAACTTTGTTTATATCTGTGTGTCATTCTTACATCAAGTATTCATCTTACTATTAACTTTTCACTAGGCCCAGCTGAAACTATTTGTAATTGACTATGGCATGGGTTAAATAAATGCATTGGTAACTCATAAATGGTGATTGATGTGACCAAGGAGAGCTGATTATTCTTGAGCAGACTGAAAATCAGCCATTTAGAAAAATGACCTTCCCAAAATGGCCGCTGCTCCTCCTCCTTCCACATCCATGAGGGTTACACAAAATGGTGGACAGGCCATGTGGTTAGTCCAAAATGGAGGACAGACCATGCGGCTTCCTTTGTCACAAAGAAATCACACATCATACAAGCACCTGAAGTTATTTTAGGCCTGAGTTAAAAAAAAACACTATATCAAGGTTATGCAACAACTTTTAAATATACTTTTAAACCTACTTAAACAGATAAACAATCCAATCTGAATCAAACACAATATGACTTATTTGAACCTTGTCTTGCAACAATAAAAATACATTTTAGCATCTTAAATATTATGAGAAACGCATTGTCCCTTGAATTTCATACCAGCGTCTTACTGATACCACAAAATTACATTAACGTGGATGTTATTTTCATCAGCTTCTCAATGCGTCCATTGGAGCTGGTCAATTACAGCCGCGTTTGTAATGTACAGTGCATCATTAAGAACGTGATATCCCGTGAGAGCCCGCAAATGATAATGTTGATTATCTTTACAGGAAAGAAAACTATACCTAAAACACACCTTAAATACACTTTAAACCTTTAGCCGCTGCGGCCGCTATACTTAATTCACACTACGCACCTTTTACGCTTTTAGCGTAAAGGGTTCCATAGTGTACGGACTTTGCGTACACACGCCGCGCTGACGGTACAAAGTACCCCCAGCGCATACACACCCAGAGATACACTTTAAACCTTCTACAGCAATGCTATGCAATAATAGTACACTTTAAACCTTAGCAGCAATGCTATGCAATAATAGTACACTTTAAACCTTAGCAGCAATGCTATGCAATAATAGTACACTTTAAACCTTAGCAGCAATGCTATGCAATAATAGTACACTTTAAACCTTAGCAGGGCAATGAGGACACAACACCAATTGTGATTTTACTGCTGGGTTCCGACACCACAGTGGATTATTTCTGAAAGGGGGTTTACAATACAAATTATGCACTACAATACAACAGAGTAAATGGCTACAGTCAATGTACATACGTGAGAATATTCGCGTGCGCTTCCTGGTCCAGTCCTCCGTAATCAAATAGATAACGTTGTGAGTCTTGTGTGACCAAGCCTGCTGCAGGCTCTCTTTATTCACTTCATTCAAAACATAACACAATGGATACTGTAATCTCTTTGTCCGTTGGACACAGGGATGGTCATTTACAGTACAGGAGAGGTCATAGGTCTGTTTGAATAGGTGGGCGATGTCTATTTTCACTGCTCTTGTAGGTGGTCTCCTCTGGATTCCCGCCACATACATAATGTACAGTAAATACAGTTTATATCTATATTCTGCTTCTGCACATAACTATCCTCAGGAACATGCGATCTTCCGCAAACCAACACCAGAATGTTTCCCTTAAAATACCCTACAGCTGGATACTAAACACCACCTTGTAACCTTGTTCTGTCCCCTCCTATCCTGTAAAGGTGAATCCCTTTGTTCTGTTACCATTTAAACAGCTATAATTTTCTGATGTGGTGCAAGGAGACTATGTGTACATTGTGCAATATTTGGATTAAATATGTAATGTGTTCTGATGGCCCTCCATGCATGCACAAACCCTGCCGTAAATAACCATACCACGCGCCGATGCGCAGATCCGCGGGAGCGACCATACGCAAATTGCGGATATGTGCACGCATGGCAGAACAAGTGCACGCGCAGTGGGCATGTGTGTGTAGTTTATACGTGCTGTGTGTTCTTCAATATTTTTCGACTTTGACATATATCAGTACAGAGCAGTGTAACTGTGACACATGTGTCCTGACAAGCAGTATAGAAGCTATAGAAAAGTATATATATATATTACTGTATATATCAGTACAGAGCAGTGTAACTGTGACCATGTGTCCTGACAAGCAGTATAGAGGCTATAGAAAAGTATATATATTATTGTATATATCAGTACAGAGCTGTGTAACTGTGACACGTGTCCTGACAAGCAGTATAGAGGCTATAGAAAAGTATATATATTATTGTATATATCAGTACAGAGCGGTGTAACTGTGACCATGTGTCCTGACAAGCAGTATAGAAGCTATAGAAAAGTGTATATTATATATTGGTGGTCCCCAATCCCCACAATGCAGCACACTGGTCAGATATTTGCAGCACACTGAGCACAGATATGGAGCGTTTTCAGGCAGAGAACGTAGATATTTGCAGCACACTGAGCACAGATATTTGCAGCACACTGAGCACAGATTATTTGCAGCACACTGAGCACAGATATTTGCAGCACACTGAGCACAGATTATGTGCAGCACACTGAGCACAGATATTTGCAACACACTGAGCACAGATATTTTCAGCACACTGAGCACAGTTACGGAGCTTTTCAGGGAGAGAACGCAGCCACGTCCTCTCCGTTGAATCTCCAGTGCACGAGTGAAAATGGCGGCAACGCGCGGCTCCTTATATAGAATACGAATCTCGCGAGAATCCGACAGCGGGATGATGACGTTCGGGCACGTTCTGGTTAACCGAGCAAGGCGGGAAGATCCGAGGCTGCCTCGGAACCGTGTAAAATAGGTGAAGTTCCGGGGGGTTTGGATCCCGAGGAAACGAACCTGCTCATCTCTAATTTTAATACTTATGATTTATGCTTGTTTGGTCAGCTGTGCGCCTGGTCTTCATCCTGCTTCCAGCATAATGGGCCTATTTTTATGTGGAGGCCTATAGCTGGTGCTCCATCCGCCCCATTGTTAATCTGGTCCTGGGTAAAGGGACTGTGGAAGGTGGAGAAACAATGAGTTTGGTTCTTGGCCATGATAGGTTTCAGGAGGAGCTGGGACATACAGGAAGAGATGGCAGATAGAGACGTGGCAGGGGATGTATGGAGAGAGGTCAGGGGAGGATAGGTATGTTTGAGTGTCATCATTGTATTGAAGGCTGGATATGCCGATAAGATTTCCAAGGAAGTATGTGTAGATGGAAGAGAGACAGGTGCTGAGAATGGACCATTTGGGGGATGCCTACAGATAGAAACTGATTGGTGAGGTAGAAAGTGGCCCATGAGAAGACAGACTTGTGGAGGATGTTTGAATGGAGGATGTGGATGAGGAGGGGATGGTGGACAGTGTTGAAGGCTGCAGACAGACCTAAGATAATGATGGCCCTATAACCATGACCCTGCAATATCAGAGGTCTGGGAATTCTTGATAGGAAGAAGAGTAAATGAAGGCTGCATAGGCATGAAATTATATAAGGGGTCTTTGGTTTGTGATGGGTTAATGAGAGAGCTTTGCTAGTTAGATTAGCCTCCCCTTTGGGGGGTTTGGCTTGTGTTTTGCATCAGCCTATCAGGGTGTGTAGGGGAGGTAACATTAGGGGGGTATATAGATAGGGAGACAGCAGCAGCACTTCCTCTTGGGTACCTGGAAATCCCGCCCGCCCTCTCCTTTTTTGTTTTGTTGCTGCTCCCGGATTTGGCTACTATTTGGCTTTCCATTCAATTTAGCTTTTGGTGGGAAGGCGCTTTTGACCAGCGGCCACATGGGGCATAAACGGTCTTTGAGGGGCAACTACGCTTTCCAAGGACGGCTAGTGAGTTCTGACCGGACGGGGGGATGATGGCCATTTTCGTAGGAAATGGTCACGCTATGCCATAGTAAAGGGTAGTGTTTGCCTTTTCAGGACAGGTTATGCTTTTGGCCAGATGAGGCATTTACGTCGCCTCATATCATAAAAGTTGGGGCGTTTAAGTCGCCGCCATTGTTATATAATATCAATTGGCTAGAGCTGGTCATCAAGCGTTTTCCTTGCCATCCCTTACCAGAAGGGTCATTCCACTTAATAAATACATTAATGACCTTTTAAAACTTACACAGTTGTTGTCCGCGTCTTATTGTGTCTGAGTAATTTTATTTTAGTAAGATAAGCTAGCGTAATGGCTATGCAAAGGTAATCACAATAAATCAAATGAGACACCTTAATAGATGAGTACTTGTGCTAAAATGTCACCATCACAAAATATGATGTAAAATAAATTTGCCTGTAAGCCAACCACACGTGGGCTGATTCTACCACTAGGTGCATTGCTGAGACACAGAGGCCCGAAGGCTGAGTGGACAGGACGCATCATGTCCCGACTCGCTGACACCCGTACAGGATGAGAGACATTATCTTCCAGCTGCATTTCCCGCCATGTCCAGTAGTGAGCCCATCAAACGCAAAAGCTATTTTCTGCCCACAGGAGCTGTAATATTGGACTAATTGACTGATAACCGCTGCCATATTATAGTATGTCCTCTGAGCATTACGCCTTATGCTGCAAATACACATTTCTTGCACCCTCCCAGTAATTGTACAGCAATCTGAAAATGTGGATATAGAATTAGACCACAAATAATTTAAAGGGTCTGTGTACTAAGCCTTGGAGAGAGTTAAAGTGGAGGAGATAAAGTACCAGCCAATCAGCTTCTAACTGCCATGTTACGGGCTGTGTTTGAAAAATGACAGGTAGGAGCTGGTTGGTTGGTACTTTATCTTCGTCCACCTTATGTGAGCTCCTAGGCTTAGTACATAGACCCTTAAATCATGTTTTTTTTTCCAGTTCTAGTTTGTTAGAGGAGTGCATTTATAGACACAATGTAAGAATAAAAGCTTCATTCACATAAATGTGACACATGTAATATATAATACGGTAACTGTAGTCCCGATGACTCATTGCCCTCATCATTCCCTTCAGCCATAAATTAGGCTTAAGGGAGAAAAGAAGAAGGTTTATGTAATGAAAGGGGGGGAGGGAACGTGATCAGATGCTGATGTGACGGTTTTACAATGAGAGCATTTTCTGGCGGCGTACAGCAGGATTCCACCTTCATGTCTGCAGGGCGGACCATCTACGTGTAATTGTACAAAAACCAACGCGTTTTGCAGAACAGTGTCGTAAATGAGGGGCAGTGATTACACGAGGCGGCCGGCATTTTAATCCTTGTCATCAGCAGGGCAGTATAGACCCAGGTACTTTTTAGTGGGTGTGGCCTAATCATGGGAGGCGTGGCCCTTCACGCTTAGAAAAAAATACAGAACATAATAGTAACAAAAAATAGTAAATGCAATCAGTTAGTGTGTGATTCGGGCACTAGACCAGTGTGAAATCAAGTGACACTGGGGGTGGGCAATCAATGATTTAGATGAGAGGGTAACACACAGAACACCCCTGCAGTGAATTCGGAGGTTAGATTGCACTTTTAAGAAGGCAAAACAAGACAATAATAAACCCAAATGACTGGGGGGTGGGGGGGATCAGTAATTTCACCAGAAATTTCCACATAAAATACCCCTGCATACATTCTGTAGTGGGTTAGCACTATTTGAATGGCATAACCCCAAATGTGAACACTGTAGCAATGGATCAATCAATGGATCAATCAATGGATCAATCAATGATCAATCAATGAACAAATAATAAAACAATAAAACATGTGTTAGCTCTATAGACCTGGCGTAACCCAAATGAAGATACTATAAATCCAATAGTATTATGTGAAGCATGCAAGCCCTGAGGAAGAGACTGCCGGACTCGAAATGCGTTGGATCTATTATAGGACTGTACTTCAGCATCTTTGTGGACAAGGCCATTTTGGAAACGTTCAGGAGCCATTAGCAGGGTAAATCCGGACTGCCCAGTTATATTCCACCTGCGGCTCCTCACCTCGGGGAGTCTTACTCGGCCAAGCCCTGGAACTGGAACCCGGAACTCAGAAACTGAAAACCCAGAATAGGAAACTCAGAACTGCTGACCACCCCATTGCACAGCTCTGGAACGCACACCCTGGACCCAGGACCTATGACACTCAGGAACAGCCCCAGATGCAAACATTCAGAGCAGGAGACCTGATGGTATGTGCAGTGTAGATAAAGTTCATAGGTGGTAAGCCCAGGTTCTGCTGATTGATGCCGAGGCACCGGAGACTGGAAGTGAGGATAGACGCTAGGTAATAGCAGTGACTGAAGATGACAGTCTCCCCAAGATGGTAACAGCAGGTGATCACTGCAGGTAAGGAAGGAAAGGAGAGAGAGAGCTATGAATCTAAAGAGGATGGGAGACAAAGAGTGGTGTGTCAGTGTCCAAAGTTGGAAAGAGCAGGGGTAGGAGCCGAGCCCCTTTGAGGCTTTGTAATCAGTTGGAAAGGGATGACAGGTAATTTGCACAGTGAAGTGAGTGGGCAGGAGTGTGCAGGCTTGAGACAACTTGAACTGGCAATGTGCTAGCACCAGGAAATGGTTCATATAGGGCTCACAGCACTGGGATTGGGTACAAAAAGTCATGTGAGAAGCAAGTCTCTGTGAGTGGCTGCAAAGGTGTCAGCTGAGCTCAGGCAAGATGGCTGCCCCCATGCAGCAGGAACATGAATCTGGAGTGAAATAAACAGGTACATCCTGAGATGACTGGTCTGTGGTGATATGCCAGTCAGTGAAACAACAGCAATGGCAGTAGGTAAGAGGGTCTGAGAACCCTCAGTGTCGAGCCTAGAGATGAGCAGTGAGTGGATGAGGGTCTAAGTTGCATCCAGGGTGAGAAAGGATCTGATCCTGGAGATGGTATAAGTGTGAAAGTGCAGCGAGTGACAGGGGGCCTGATTGTAGGGTTTCAAAGAGATAAAAGCTCAGTGATAACTTCTGGGCAGCGGATACGTGGGACCAAAGGGAGGGTGATAGGGTGATACTGTCAACAGATAGAAGGGGAAATAACAGACGTGCCATTTATCAAAAACAAATATTCTCCATTTTCAAAATAAAAGAAATTAGGAATTCTAGAGGGAATTCCTCATCTGTCCACATTCAACGCAACACCCCCCCCCCCCCCCCTTCCCCAACATAGTTCCAATGACGTGGCCATTGGGTGGGTCTGTATTCTGAGCGCATACCACAAAAAAAAAACTGTGTTTACATTACAAGTTTACCTTAAATATACTCTTCAAGAGATTATATCTAACAGAGTATAAAAGATAAAAAGAGGCAAGTAAACAATGAGCAAAAATGCTACAAAGCACAAGCTTCCAAATTCACATCTAATCTACTGTATAACAAGATACAAAGCAGCGATCATGGCTACCTGTACCGAATGAATACATAGACCATATAAAGCACCTTACTGTACATTGTTTTATTAAAGGATCTAGGTCCCTTAATTAAATGTATATTCCCTTATCCAACAAGTCTTTTTAATAAGACCGATTTCTTCAAGCTCTTAGCGTCTATCCATCGTTTTACATGATTAAAGGCCCCCGAGCCCTAGTGTCAGACTCTAAAACCTTAATCTTTCAAGGGACTTGGTTATTATAAGACGTCGGGACACAGGACACACGGAGCCATCATATGTTCCCTTAATCCTTTGCTGCGTTGTAGACAAACAGTGTGTATGGTGCATTTAATACAAATCTCCCCCGTAGAGTGACATTTTGCCTTACTGGAAATCTTGTCTGTTGGATCATCTGCCGTCACTGGCAGAGTTCGGAGAAATTGTCTAATTCTGCTCCGTCTTGGCATCTTCTGTTCATTACCGAGGCTGCCTACAAAAATATATAGAGGAGAACTAGACAAATGAGCATCTGCTAAAACACGCCAGCACTGTGTTACATAAAGGGAGGGCTGTTATTTTGTTCAATGTACAGTCATTCTTGAAGCAATGTAACCCAGTATGTGACGTCGCTGTCTGTGGCTACCAATTCTGCTCCACCTGCGGTGCCCTAACCACCAGCAAATCACCTGCATTTTCCTGATCAGGCTTCTGAATCCGAAACCCTAAATGTCCTTGGAAAACAAGCACAGATAAGTTCTCTAATTAAATTATCTGGATGGGGGCTGGTGTCGTGTATTGCAGAATTGTTGCCTGTTGGTTGGCAGTGTAACTCACACTGTATGTGCTCTGCCTTCTGTCACAACTCTCATCCCATCCAAGAACAAAACTGTACACTGGGCTAGCTTATTCTAACTACTGGCTCATTACACGGTCGCATCAGACTGGCAATCATACATCCCAATCAATTAAACATGAAAGTACTGTACGTAACGAATCACCCTCCATCTCTCCATATTCAGAGAATTCTCTGTTGCAGCATTTAAATGACCGCTGGTGCTTCGAGGTATATAAAAGACAGGGGACGTCCGCCATAAGGCTCAGCCTAGCAATGACACTGGAAGAAAATCTGTGCACAGGTATACTGTATATTGTATTGTACAGTATACAGTATGTGTATTTCATAAGATATTTTCTGCACTGCTCTGTAAAACATTTACCTCTTTCTGCATTTGTCAATTTGCTGCACATTTTCCTGCTGCAGAATGTTGAGATAAATGTTCTCAGAACAATGAGGAATGCAGAGAAGGTGGGGTGAAGAGACCTGGCCTCTTTAGGAGCCTGACAGTACAGAGTAAGGGTAACCATGCCCCCATGTAATGCCGCAATCATGTCCCCCAACGCTACCATAGTACTGAGGTATTGTAGTCATGAACCCACCAATGGATACCGCAGTGCCAGCATAACTATAATGGACTCATTTTTTAATTACTCAACTCTCCGAGTCCCCAGTCAGTGGCAGCAGCTCGCCGTAAATCACCGGGAAAATAGCACAGCGCCCATTTTTCCGGTGTTTTGCACATACGCAGAAATCTTTGGGAAAATGGCTGCCGCAACATTTCTCTGGAGAGCTGCCCATACCCCCTTGGGACACGACCCCTGAACCTGACCCGCCTAGTACTGCTCCATCCACACCACACGACTGAATTCAATGGCATCGTCATTCCTGCCAGGGCCAGATTATGAGCCACTTGGTCACGGGGTTAGAAAATGATCGAGCACCTGTTGTGAGAAGCAGAGGAGGTGAGGCCAGTGCTGTGTGGGGGCAGCCAGTGGTGTGTGGGTGTGGCCAGTCATGTGTGGGTGTGACCAGTCATGTGTGGGTGCTGCCAGTGATGTATGGGCGTGGCCAGCATTGTGTTGGACCAGCCATGCCCGTGTGGGTGTGACCGGTGTATATGTGGGTGTGGCCAGCAATGTGTGGGCGTGACCAGTGCTGTGGGTGTGGGCAGTGCCATGTGGGTGTGGGCCCCACTGTCTCCCTAAATACGTTAGGGTGAAAAAAACTGACACATTTTGTAAGTGAGATAGAAATAACATTTTATCACTTTTGATTTACGGATAACTATGTGGCCACCTGGGAGGCTGCTCAACCTTAGGCTGTCAGAATAATGGCAATATTTTTATATGGAGGTCTGGCGCTGGAGTTCCATCCGCCCCTTTGTTAATTTGGCCCTGATTCCAGCCCTATTCATAGATTATGCGATGAAGGCTCCTAAATCACGCCATGCCTCTCTTCTTACAGAATACCCTGGATACTGCCAGTGTGCGCAGCTGCTGTCTGCGACTGAGACGCTTACCTGGGTAAAAACATATAGGGTGAGCCGTGCCATGAATTGCACAATGATGTGTTGCGCTGATTCTGCGACTTTATATACCTGTAAATTCCTCGTCTCCCGCCACATAGTCCATGTATAGGTGTATGGGCACACATCTGAGGTACTGTAACCATAGCGATACCTGGTGTACAGCTGATTCTATATAAGGTGGTGAGTAAGCTCATCATTGACTCTATGCAGTCTGGCATTCTCAGTGTGAAGCCAACCCTTCTGTGTGCTCTACCTCTGACTGGTCCTCTGATCCTATATAATGTACAGTAAGTGTAAGTAAGCACGTTCTGAATTGTCCATATGCAGCAGGTGCGTTTTTTCCATTAATATAAACTCTACTATAGAAGCGTCCCCGGCCCTGGGAAATTCTCATGGCATGCACAGACAATCTCAGAGCATCGCAGAGCTGTGTACATTCCTTTCTGTACCACTGACTGCTCTCTTCAGCAAGATTCCTACATCTGGTGATCTCTCCGTTCTCTGCTGACAAATATGCTTCAGATTGTTAATTGTGCTTTTTGCAAAAACGACAAAAAAGAAACAAGAATCCTTGGCGCTGACAGAGATGTGGCGTCATACGCCGGTATAAAAAATAAGTATCGTTCTGTTAACCCACTCTCACAATATGACAATATGAAAAAAATAGATGCACATAAATAGAAAATAAAATGAATGTAAAGAATAAAGTATAAGCAGCTAATTCCAAGGTTATTAGTGAAAAAACACCTAAAAGCTAGAAATTAACAAAAATTAGTGTGCGTGTGTGTGTGTGTGTGTGTGTGTGTGTGTGTGTGTGTGTGTGTGTGTGTGTGTGTAACAAATGAAAAAGGTTAAAAATATATTTAGAGAGGGATAATAGTCAAGAAACATTACTATTATATATAGATATAAAAAGCCTTTTATAAAGAGGCGAAATGCGTCATATATACCTCTGTATGAGAGGCTTTTATTGCCAGACTTAGGTGTAACTAAATAAGCCAGAGACTCTGGTAATCGCTTGTAGCTTCCTGATGCATCTAGACCATATTTCCTGATGTATTACTGGGACTTGTAGTTCCATGAATTAACTTAGTTCCTATGAGAACTTTACAGCCACCGGAGTAATTAAAATATTATACAAGTGTTTTGGAATTAGTCAGGCATGAAAAATTGTAGACATGACCTCTAAGGACAAGTCCGACTGTGCGTTCAAGTTTATTGACATGTCTGGTTAATTCACCTCAGACCAGAAGATCCGCAAACCGGGCAATCCCCCCAAATATGGAGCAAGGGGTGCGTCGTCTGACAATTTCTCCTACAAAGGGGAGGAGGGATACATTTTGTGCTGTTTGGTTGGCACCAGATAAAATCTAAAACAGAGTCTGCATCAGGTCCGTGTTGTTACCACATATCCATAGCTGAATTGACGATGATCCAGAGGGTCTTCAGATTATCCAATTATGAAGAGAGAGAGGGCGCGGAGCGAGCACAGGAGGAATGCAGAAGGCTGTGCTCTCTCCAACATTTTCTTATTCATCGGGACACGACTTTCCCACAAGCTCTGTCCCGGCACATGCCATATCACACATTCACATCAAATAGGCAAATTCCACAATGCGAGTTTTGGTGAGTTTGTCTCAACGCAATCGCATTCGAAATACGAATTGTGAGAAAAATCCCCCTATAAGCGTTCTCTTTAGTGCACACAAATGTGCAGATCCTTATCAGTAGGATTTGTGGAACTATTATTTTATTTATTTATTTATTAACATTTATTTATATAGTGCCAACATATTCCATTGAGAACAAACCAGTAATGAACCGTGACTGCGTAATATAACAGAGAGAAAGGTAAGAGGGCCCTGCTCGCCGGATTACACTCTATAGGGAAATAGGTATGTGATACACAAAAGATAAGTGCTACCTATTGCATATCTGTACAGAATGCAGAGGTACGTGGTGGGGTTTATGATGCAATAACACAGAGGTGTTGGTCTGGGGTCAGCGGGAAGTATGAGTGTGGAAACAGAAGATAAGTATCCAGTGGCGCCAAAAGGGGGAGTGGCCAAATGCCACATGGGGCGTGGGCAATTAAAAATGGGCGTGATACACATATGCACCCAATAGGGCAGTGATAGATACAAATATGCCCCCAGCAGTGCACAGCCAGATACACATATGCCCCCAGTAGTGCAGTGCCAGATACACATATGCGGCCACAGTGCTAGATACACATATGCGGCCACAGTGCCAGATACAGATTTCCCCACAGTGCCAGAAACACATTACCCACAGTGCCAGATACATGTTGCCACAAAGAGCCAGATACACATTGCCACACAGTGCCAGATACACATTGTCCCACAGTGCCAGATACACTAATGCCCCACAGTGCCAGATACACATTGCCCCACAGTGCCAGATACACATTGCCCCACAGTGCCAGATACACAATGCCTCACAGTGCCAGATACACTAATGCTCCACGCTGCCAGATACACTAATGCCCCACAGTGCCAGATACACATTACCCCACAGTGCCTGGTACACATTGCCCCACAGTGCCAGACACATATTACCCCACAGTGCCAGGTACACAATGCCCCACGGTGCCAGGTATACATTGCCCCACAGTGCCAGGTACACATTGCCCCACAGTGCCAGATACACATTGCCAGATACACCTTACCCCACAGTGTCAGGTACATATTGCCCCACAGTGCCAGATACATATTACCCCACATTGCCAAAAACACATTGTCCCACAGTGCCAGATACACAAATGCCCCACAGTGCCAGATACACATTACCCCACAGTGCCAGATACACATTACCCCACAGTGCCAGGTACACATTGCCCCACAGTGCCAGATACACAAATGCCCCACAGTGCCAGATACATATTACCACACAGTGCCAGATACACATTACCCCACAGTGCCAGATAAACATTGCCCTACAGTGGCAGATACACATTATCCCACAGTGCCAGGTACACATTGCTCCACAGTGCCAGACACATATTACCCCACAATGCCAGGTACACAATGCCACATGGTGCCAGGTACACATTGCCCCATAGTGCCAGGTACACATTGCCCCACAGTGCCAGATACACATTGCCAGATACACATTACCCCACATTGCCAGGTACACATTGCCCCACAGTGCCAGATACACATTACCCCACAGTGCCAGATACACATTGCCCCACAGTGCCAGATACACAAATGCCCCACAGTGCCAGATACACATTACCCAACAGTGCCAGACACATCGCTCCACTGTGCCAGATACACATTGCCCAACAGTGCCAGATACATATTACCCCACAGTGCCAGGTACACATTGCCCCACAGTGCCAGATACACATTGCCCCACAGTGCCAGATACACAAATGCCTCACAGTGCCAGATACACATTGCCCCACAGTACCAGATAAGAATTGCCCTACTGTGGTAGATACACATTACCCCACAGTGCCAGATACACATTACCCCACAGTGCCTGGTACACATTGCCCCACAGTGCCAGACACATATTACCCCACAGTGCCAGGTACACAATGCCCCACAGTGCCAGGTACACATTGCCCCACAGTGCCAAATACACATTGCCAGATACACCTTACCCCACAGTGTCAGGTACATTTTACCCCACAGTGCCAAAAACACATTGTCCCACAGTGCCAGATACACAAATGCCCCACAGTGCCAGATACACATTACCCCACAGTGCCAGGTACACATTGCCCCACAGTGCCAGATACACAAATGCCCCACGGTTCCAGATACATATTACCACACAGTGCCAGATACACATTGCCCCACAGTGCCAGATAAACATTGCCCTACAGTGGCAGATACACATTATCCCACAGTGCCAGACACATATTACCCCACAATGCCAGGTACACAATGCCACATGGTGCCAGGTACACATTGCCCCATAGTGCCAAGTACACATTGCCCCACAGTGCCAGATACACATTGCCAGATACACATTACCCCACAGTGCCAGGTACACATTGCCCCACAGTGCCAGATATACATTACCCCACAGTGCCAGATACACATTGCCCCACAGTGCCAGATACACAAATGCCCCTCAGTGCCAGATACACATTATACAACAGTGCCAGACACATCGCTCCACTGTGCCAGATACACATTGCCCAACAGTGCCAGATACATATTACCCCACAGTGCCAGGTACACATTGCCCCACAGTGCCAGATACACATTGCCCACAGCGCCAGATACACATTGCACTACAGTGCCAGATACATATTTCCCCACAGTGTCAGGTACACATTGCCCCACAGTGCCAGATACATATTACTCCACAGTGCCAGGTACACATTGCCCCACAGTGCCAGATACACATTGCCCCACAGTGCCAGATACATATTACCCCACAGTGCCAGGTACACATTGCCCCACAGTGCCAGATACACATTGCCCCACATTGCCAGGTACACATTGCCCCACAATGCCAGGTACACATTTCCCCACAGTGCCAGATACACATTGCCCCACAGTGCGAGATACACATTGCCAGATACACATTGCCCCTCAGTGCCAGGTACACATTGCCCCACAGTGCCAGACATATTACCCCACAATGCGAGGTACACAATGCCACATGGTGCCAGGTACACATTGCCCCATAGTGCCAGGTACACATTGCCCCACAGTGCCAGATACACATTGCCAGATACACATTACCCCACAGTGCCAGGTACACATTGCCCCACAGTGCCAGATACACATTAACCCACAGTGCCAGATACACATTGCCCCACAGTGCCAGACACACAAATGCCCCACAGTGCCAGATACACATTACCCCACAGTGCCAGATACATATTGCCCCACAGTGCCAGATACACATTACCCAACAGTGCCATACACATTGCTCCACTGTGCCAGATACACATTGCCCAACAGTGCCAGATACATATTACCCCACATTGCCAGGTACACATTGCCCCACAGTGCCAGACACACATTGCCCCACAGTGCCAGATACACATTGCCCCACAGTGCCAGACACACAAATGCCCCACAGTGCCAGATACACATTACCCCACAGTGCCAGATACATATTGCCCCACAGTGCCAGATACACATTACCCAACAGTGCCATACACATTGCTCCACTGTGCCAGATACACATTGCCCAACAGTGCCAGATACATATTACCCCACATTGCCAGGTACACATTGCCCCACAGTGCCAGACACACATTGCCCCACAGTGCCAGATACACATTGCCCACAGTGCCAGATACACATTGAACTACAGTGCCAGATACATATTACCCCACAGTGTCAGGTACACATTGCCCCACAGTGCCAGATACATATTACTCCACAGTGCCAGGTACACATTGCCCCATAGTGCCAGATACACATTGCCCCATAGTGCCAGATACACATTGCCCCACAGTGACAGATACACATTGCCCCACAGTGCCCCCATGCATTGGTACGGCCCTAATCTAGAATACTGTGTTCATTTCTGGAGGCCATATCTCCAGAAGTTATACATATGAAATCTCGGGAGATGGGATGCTGGCTGTCACTATTACAACAGTGGCATCATGTCTTCCAGACCCCAGGCAGAGAGGCAGCGAGTCCCCTCGCGTGCTCGCTGTGCGCGCCACGCATCAGGCCAGGTGGCTCGCTTTGTTTGCCACAGGCTCTATTCCCACTCGGCTGGTGGCGTCAGTGTGTCATTGTTCTGGGACCCCAGGTGTCAGTGTGTCATTGTTCTGGAACCCAAGTACCAGTGTGACATTGTACTGGGACCCCAAGTGTCAGTGTGTCATTGTTCTGGGACCCCAAGTGTCAGTGTGTCATTGTTCTGGGACCCCAGGTGTCAGTGTGTCACTGTTCTGGGACCCTAAATGTCACTGTGACATTGTTCTGGGATCCCAAGTGCCAGGGTATCACTGTTCTTGAAGCCAAGTGTCAGTGTGTCATTGTTCTTGGAACCCAAGTGTAATTGTTCTGGAACCTTGGGTGACAGTGAAAAAGTCAGATCTATTTCTAACAATTATCTAAAATGCCAGTGCTAATATATGTTGCTGACGCCAGGTGCATCTTATTACCATATACGATAAAAGTGCGCTGTACGTCTCAAACACTACATTCCCTAAGAGAAAACAAGTACTCACACACATTGTCTGATTGAGGTCCAACGCTCATTGTATATATTTGATATTTAAAAGGGTATGTATACAATATAACACAAATACAGCATATATATGGTTACAGAGTACATTTTCATAGGAAACAATTATTACAAAAGAAATCATACAGTCACGGCTAGCATACAATTACCATTTCCCTGTCTCATGCTCACTACACTCCATCTCCTCCATCTTTGGATCTGCGTCCATACCAGCTAATAGCAACTGAACAGAACAGCATCTCGATCAGCACCCAGCAAAAAACAGAAACTTCTTGTGTGTGGGATCAGCTATACACTGTGTATGTTGGGGGAGTATAGGTCTGGGACTGGGTCTTCTGTTATTGGTCCAGGGGAGGGAACTTTCTCATTCATGATGAGTCATTGGTCAATTCATATGCAAGCAATGTCCAGCCTTGAAGAAGACATCAAAGGGGCTGGCCTCTGGTTTCCTGGCCACACATGCTGTCTTTTGGAATGTTCTTTGTCATTAGAATTGTGGCTTTATATTCCTACATTTGATCATAACTACTCATTGCAATGTGCTACAATCTAACCACATGCATCAAATGAATCCACATATTAATCTGCTTACTTTGACACCAAGCATGATAGGTCCATCTTGCTCCGCTCCAACAATACACATACATGATGTTATACTCCATTATACAATTTAAAACCTTGTAATGTCTAGTCCTTGATATGTTTAATTTATGTGCTGTATGAAATATGTGTTGTATATATCTTTGTGGCATGTCTGTGTGAGTGCGCATGTTACCATATATTGCTGTGCTCGCTGCGCGTATTCGCAAGCATAGCAACTCATAATGTGTGGAGTTTGTATGTTTTCTCTATGTAATATTTTTTACTTTGACAGTCCACCCTTTGGCAGTAAACAATAACTGCCATAAATTATTAACAGAAGAAAAATATTTCAAACACATAATCGGTGACCTAGACACACGTATGTATTCATTTTGCAAATCAGACATTTGACCATATTTGGGGAAAACAGGGAGGAGGACAAGACATCCTCTATATGCACTCGGCAGTCACGGGACCACTGGTTGGGTGTGGGACGACATTCAACCTATAGAGTATGCTGGGATAGTGCTATGGCCTATGATGTCTGATTTGATTGAACGTTTCACCCATACATGTACCTACGTCTTTGTACACTGATGTTCGGATTTCAATAGAGGTTCTGCCGGGTAGAGGGAGAAAACACAAACAAATCGTGAAAGAGACATATAAAATTTTCATGGTATATATATTCCTATCATTTTCTGAACATTGTTTCCATTTCTGGAACGTATGCTAGGTCTATTTCATCATTGAACAAGGGTTATTAGTAGTGTCCTTCCTAGATAACATAAACTTTCGGAGTTCGGGGAGAGCCATTCATAAACGTTTCTTCCACATATATTAATGAGCTCTTTATCTGCTATGTGTGAATAGACATTGTCTGATTGTTCCTGATTACCTCCCAATTTTCTGATTTCCTGAAATTGGCGAGATTTAAACATACCAGGGATTTATCTATGGTACTGGTGGATCTTAAGACTAGGGGGTCTAGTTATATTATATTCCTTGTCCACCGGTCCCCTCCTCCGTGTAATTCAAGTACCTCAGCTATCTCTAAAAAATATGGCACTAATCCTGCATCATTTCGTCTTAGAGATACCTGTGAGCACATCCAACATTCCGTTTGGTTTAAGACCTTACCCACTAGTGAGTGGTAATCACTCAATGGATGTCTGTCAAATGCTGCCTTATTGCTAGACTGACATCTCTGCATGCACTAATCTTCAATTATGGGGTCACAATAACTACAAAATACAGTATTCCTCAGACAATAGCCTATCACGTTATCTCCGAACTCCGTAACTACTAGACCTTTGATTTTCTCTGGCTTTAACAAATTGATAGGCTGATCCTGGGATCTTATAAAGACATCACTCCTTCCTCCAGAACCAGTTCCAGTCCCACACTCGACTCTTCATGAAAAACCTCACAAAAATAAAATGTCCTGAAAAAAATGTTTGTCAACAGGAAAAAAAGAAAGAACAAAACAAATCTTGTCCATAGCAAATCAATTACAACGACTGGTCTTTCTGTAATCTTTTAGTATGCTCAGGTAGTGTTCAAAAGTGCCGCCTCTCAGTCTTCACGGAACAGACTCTCTGGTGATACTTCTACGATCTCACTCCATTTACGAGTTCCTTCCGGACTACCGACTTTACTGCGATGGGAATCGTGGACCCAAGTCTCTCTCTCGGCTACTTTCACTGGGATCGTGCTGTCAACAAAACTTGGTATGGTCCTTCCCACCTGTCTATTAGGCAACCTGAGCATAAGAACAATGACACAGTCTCTTGGTTCACAATCAAGACAGTATTTGGCATACCAGGAAACAACAGTTTCAAGTTCTTTTGTCAAGTTCTCAAATGCTGGCTCATCTCGATAAGGTACTGTACTGTCACCTCATTGGTGTATTTCTGATCATTGTGCGGCTCAATCATGACATGAGGTTGTCTTCCAAAAAACAAAAACAAAAACCAAAACAAAAATTTGGAAGAGGGTGATTCGTTAAGCGAGGATCTGGGATTGGTTCAGATGCTACATAACACTAGTTCCAGTGTCTATGACCACAGTAGTCTAGTTTCAAGCGATCAGTCTGCTCCTACTGCTAGGGGTACCATATCTACATACAAATTTCTGCACAATTTTCTTTGCGGTAAACACAGCAGTATCCGTGGTGGCAGGAAATGCCTCTACCCAGTTTGAGAAAACATCAGTGCACACCAATACATAATTCAAATTCCTACAGAGTGTTAACTGTACGAAGTCGATTTGTATTACCTGAAAAGGTCCGTCTGCAGGAGGGATATGGGATGGCTCTGTTAGTACTACCTTACCAAATGTTCTTCCTCATGCAAGTAAGACAGGTAATTGCTTTCCTGCTTGCCTAAGAAGAGAACCCTGGTACACTCCAGTAGGCTATTACCAATTTGCACATACCTTCCTTACCCTAAGTGAGTCAGACCATGTGCTGCCTCAGCTAGGCCTGGGAGATACATCCTGGGGGCCACTGGCTCACCTTGTCCATCTCTCCAGAGTCCTGAGGACTCCTAACCATACCCTTTCGACTTCCAGACCTCCTTTTCCTGGAGGAAACACAAATTTGCATCTTAATTTAATTGTTGTGTGTTTGTAAATGTACCATGAGCATAACTAAAAAAAAAAAAAAACATCTCTAGAGGAGAAACAGAAGAAGAAAATATCAGATCTGCGTTCATCAACGGGCTGTCACTTATGTCTGGTCTCGTAGTAAAGGACTGATTCAGATATTCCATACCATCATGCATATCAGTGTCTATACAAAATTTTCCTTCACCAGTATTCTCATCCTCCACCCTTTGTGCATGACAAGGCACACTGCAGAATTATACTTGTGCCATCGTGCTGATGAGACATACCGGGTTTGGGCAGAACTTTGAAGGACCAATACGGCATGTGGTGTATGAACTGTCAAATCATGTACCAGTACTACGTCCCAGGTATTTGACCCTTGTCCTACACAACTGTAGTTTATCCCTTGATACCTGGTGTCCTTTTTGGAAGAGACGAAACAGAAACTATTTCGTATCTGCCAGGGACGACTCAAATGAATCAGCGCACAACAACAAGTCATCAACATATTGTATCAGCACCGACCCACTCTCAGGCTGAAAGGAATGTAAACAGCCATGCAGGGCTTGGGAGACAATACTCAGGCTGTCACTCGTAATCTTGGGAGAGTCAGGTCCATGTATTGTACCACCCTGTGTGAACGCAAAGATGAAGAGGAAACCGTGAAGAAAACAGAATAGAGGTTGGTGCCAGTAAAGTTTGTAGAGGTGGAGAGGATTTTATTAAAATAACAGCTGGATTGGGCACTAAGGGGAATTGATTAACTACTTGGTCTAACCCCCCCCCCCCCCCCCCCTTAAAGCTTGTGCTTGCTGTGTCACTACTGGGACTACCTCAGACGTCAATCCAGTGTCCTGTCCATCCTAAATTCATAGGGAACCTGGTATCTTGTGAGATAATTTCCTCTACCTGTGATGGACATGAATCTAGGCCCTCATTCCGAGTTGTTCGCTCTGTAATTTTCTTCGCATCGCAGCGATTTTCCGCTAATTGCGCATGCGCAATGTTCGCACTGCGACTGCGCCAAGTAAATTTGCTAAGAAGTTTGGTATTTTACTCACGGCATTACGAGGTTTTTTCTTCGTTCTGGTGTTCGGAGTGTGGTTGACAGGAAGTGGGTGTTTCTGGGTGGAAACTGGCCGTTTTATGGGAGTGTGTGAAAAAACGCTGCCGTTTCTGGGAAAAACGCGGGAGTGGCTGGAGAAACGGGGGAGTGTCTGAGCGAACGCTGGGTGTGTTTGTGACGTCAAACCAGGAACGACAAGCACTGAATTGATCGCACTGGATGAGTAAATCTCGAGCTACTCAGAAACTGCACAGAAAAATCTTTTCGCAATATTGCGAATACTTAGTTCGCAATTCTGCTAAGCTAAGATACACTCCCAGAGGGCTGCGGCTTAGCATGTGTACTGCTGCTAAAAGCGGCTAGCGAGCGAACAACTCGGAATGAGGGCCCAAGAACAGTGGAATGCAACATTAGTCTTTGAGGGTATCTAACATACCTTGTACTTCCTGAGTACAATATATGTATTTCACATTTAACAAAATCTCTGTTGATTAAGTTAGTCAGGGGCCACTGCTGCTAGGAAAAAAAGGAAAGGGTTTAGCATCATAGAGGCCCAATCGTAACTTCAGTAGGTTTTGTCAAAGGGTAATGTTGCACTTCTTTCGTTCCTCCCATTTGCCGAATTAGTGTTTACCAGTGATCTTATCCAGACGGAGAATTTTGTAGTACTGCAAAAGAAAAAAAATCAACAAGCTTCTAGGTCATGCGAAGTATTCATTCAATCCTTCTCATCCCGTATTAAGGGTCTGTACATGGTCCAACAAACATTTCCGAGCTTATCTTGACTAGGGGCATTACTAGAAATGAATACTTCTTATATGGTAATCAAAAGAAATACCTGTGGGTTACCCTATCTCTGTCCACTTTCCTACTGGCAAATACTAATGTACTGACAGGTTATTCTCCATTTATGACGTTACTTTCTTGATTTTTATTTTATTTTTGGGCTTTACTATATATGTACTCGAATGACTCCATACTTACCAGTTCCACTGGTCTCAGCCACTTCCCCTGCAGGCTACTGCTCCTCTTTTACCGGTTGGATACTCCTCTGAGTGCACGAGAAATGGCTGAAACCAGAGTTGGGTCATCTTCTCCTCCTAAATAAAACTTTAACATTCATTAGTACATATATAGGTTACATTCATATTTTTCATATTTTTATTTTTATTTTTTTCTATAGTTTGTATGCTGGCTGTAACTGCTTCCACATCCACATATGGCGGTGTACTTGCTTTCTCTTTTTTTCTACTTATTTATTGTTGCTTCAAGTTCAAACAGTTCTTATATTTCCGTTATTGTCTTATATGACTTTGGTTAGACATACCACCTGCAATACCTCAGGATCAAAACTCACCAACTCTAGGAAATGATGCCTTATCATCAGCATTCATACATACCCATTCATCACAAAAAGCCTCTGCGTGTGGACCATACTTACCACACATTACTAACCTTGCAGACCCTCTTGGCCCTTCTTCTTCTTCTTCAGCCTGAACCCTGGCTGCTGAATGTCTCTCGCTTGTGCACTTGGCTCCCATTGTGGGCCTTTTTGCACAAACACCAAATGAACAATGCAAGCAGATGGTGAAAGTTCTTACTGAGTGCTTTCACTCACCCCAGTCCCTGCTGGCCTGTACTACGACCCACTGTAAATAGTGGGATCGCGATGTACCCAACCTTCAGACTGCAATCAGACCCTTCAGCACCGTAATTTCTTTTGGTGGAGGTTCTGTTGGAGCATTTTCCTGAGAGGGCCAGCGAAAAATACCTTTTCAGTATCTTTCCACTAGAATTTTTGTAGGATGAGAAACATGCTATCGATCACCCTTTCCAGTGGACGCCCACCAGGGAGATTTCCTGAAGATCAGCGAAAAACCCCTTGTTTACACAATCACGTCTGCGTATGCTCTACAAAGTGCATATGATACACCTGCGCAAAATAACGCAAATGGTATCACGTTGTGCCGCGTATAACACACAGACGTGCGGTCCAATCGCACGGCCTATAGATACTTGTTATCTATATGCCCTACGATCACAGGAGTCTATTTCAAGCTGCGCTCCTCAGCCGGAGCGTAACACTAAAACACTTCACAAATCACAATCTATTATGCTCCTCCAACACGTTGTAGTACGTGCCAACTTCGTTAAATGCGTTAGGTTGCGACCCATCTCGCAGCTGAGCCCCTTCTAGCTCAGGTGTTTTGTCCACGGGATCCCGGTTTTTCGAGGTTCAATACATCCACTCCTACTTTCAGCTCACACAAATACACAATGTTTTTCTGTACAGAAAAATATCACTCCCTTTGATTGATAGCTTGCTCCAGAGGTAGTACACTTTAAACAAATATTATAATAATCTGCTTCTAAAATCGGATAGTTATTTGCTATTGTATAAATGTCTTTTATCCCGCCTTAAAATTGAACTGCTATTGTGCGGTTATAACTTGCGCTCGTTACTTCATGCTACCTTGCGCCAACATGCGACCGTGCGCGTCCCTGCGCCATGTGCGCGCTCCTGTACGCTTTCCTCACGTACCTACCACGTGTACAATGTGCGTTCGCAACTCAATAAACCACACTATATCACGATAAAATGTGAGCAAAATGCTACTGCTCACTACACAATACACTTGTTCCTTACACCCGCCGGAAGTCGCCCACAAAGGTGATTCCCCTTTGAGTGTTTACCTAAACGTTTTAGGCCGGAACTGTGTTTCGTTTTTTTATAATTACTCCCTTAACACACTAACTCAAATATATAGCAAATAAACGTATCCGATTCTTTGCAGATCTATAATGACTATTGACTATAATTTAAATGCTATGATTCAGATTGGATAGCTATCTTGCAGAACATACACTGATATAAATACCAATATTCTATAATAATATAATATATATATATATATAATATATATATATATATTCTTGTACAGTCCACACTCTAGCCTTGTGTATCATCTGCTGGGGTAGCATCCATATAGACATGTGTCACCTGGACCAGTCCATTCAAATATAGAGATAAATATCGGGATCACTCACCAGTCTTCATAAGCCTTTTTTATTAGTAACACCAGGAAATCAGCATAGGGGTATCAACGTTTCGGTCCCATGTGGGGACCTTTGTCAAGATCTTGACAAAGGTCCCCACATGGGACCGAAACGTTGATACCCCTATGCTGATTTCCTGGTGTTACTAATAAAAAAGGCTTATGAAGACTGGTGAGTGATCCCGATATTTATTTCTCTCTCTCTCTCTGTCTCTCTCTCTCTATATATATATATATATATATATATACACATAATTTGCTGCACTTCTTTGAGACCCTTCACCCCTTCATATGTATTCATAAACACACTGCATGACTGTAGTTTCTCTCAGAGCCTCTATTTTGCATATCAAAGATATTTGCCTTGCTCTACTAGTGGTTAAACAAGTTAATTAACATTTCAATGGCTATCCTACTCTAGCAAACAGAGATTTACCAAATCCAGGAAAGAAAAAAAAAGACATTTTGTTTTATATCTGTGTGTAATTTCTTACATCAAGTATTCATTTCACTATTAACTCTCACTAGGCCCAATTGAAACTATTTGTAATTGACTATGGCATGGGTTACATAAATTCATTGGTAGCTTATAAATGGTGTTGGATTTGTACATATATGTTGTTGCTTTGTGACAAAGGAAACTGATTGTTTTAACCAGACTGAAAGTCAGCTATTTAGCTAAGTTGGATAAAGTGACCTTGCCAAAATGGCCACTGCTCCTCCCCCTCATTCGCAACCATGTGCTTGAACAAGATGGTGGACAGGCCATGTGGCTAGCCCAAAATGGAGGACACCATGTGGCTAGCTCAAAATGGAGGACACCATGCGGCCAGCTCCTTTCTCACAAAGAAATCACCAACTATACAAGCACCAGAAGTTACTTCAGGCCTGGGTTTAAAAGTATGCGAATTGGCCTTAGCATGCTAACACAGCTATATTATACCTATGCACCAACTGTTAAATGCTCTTTTAAATTTACTTAACAGATAAACAATCCAATCTGAATCAAACACAATATGACTTATTTGAACTTTGTTTTGCAACAATAAAAATACGCTGTAGCATTTTCAAATATTGTGCATGTCACACTCCCACACCAAAGAAATATATTGTCCCTTGGTTCATATCAGCGCCTTACTGATAACACAAAAAACAAACAGAAAGTGATTCGGCAGTCCATCGTTAGCTGGTAGACCACAGCCGCGTTTGTACAGTGAAATCATTAAGAACGTGATATCGCGGACGCGCCCCCCTCTGAAAAAGTCAGATCTATTTCTAACAATTATATAAATGCTAGCGCTAATATATGTTGCCGACGCCAGGCGCATCTTATTACCATATACGATAAAAGTGCGCTATACATTTTGCAAACACTACATCCCCTAAGAGAACACAAGTACTCACACACATTGTCTGATTGAGGTCCAACGCTCATTAGATATATTTGATATTTAAAAGGGTATGTATACAATATAACACATGTACAGTATATATATGTTTACAGAGTACATTTTCATAGGAAGCAATTATTACAAAAGAAATCATACAGTCACGGCTAGCATACAATTACCATCTCCCTGTCTCATGCTCACTATGCTCCATCTCCTTCATCTTTGGATCTGCGTCCATACCAGCTAACAGCAACTAAACAGAACAGCATCTCGATCAGCACCCAGCAAAAAACAGAAACTTCTTGTGTGTGGGATCAGCTATACACTGTGTCTTTTGGAATGTTCTTGGTCATTAGAATTGTGGCTTTATATTCCTACATTTGATCATAACTACTATTTGCAATGTACTACAATCTAACCACAGGCATCAAATGAATCCACACAATAATCTGATTACTTTGACACCAAGCACGACATGTCCATCTTGCTCCGCTCCAACAATACACATACATGACGTTATACTCCATTATATCATTTAAAACCTTGTAATGTCTAGTGCTTGATATGTTTAATTTATGTGCTGTATGAAATATGTGTTGAATATATCTTTGTGGCATGCCTGTGTGAGTGCGTATGTTACCATATATTGCTGTGCTCGCTGCGCGTATTCGCAAGTATAGCGACTCATAATGTGTGGAGTTTGTATGTTCAGTCTATGTAATATTTTTGACTTCGACAACAGTGTGCTATTGTTCTGGGACCCCGAGTGTCAGTGTGTCATTGTTCTGGGACCCCAAGTGTCAGTGTGTCATTGTGCTTGAACCCAAGTGTCAGTGTGCCATTTTTATTGGCCCCCAAGTGTGTCATTGTTCAGAGTACCCAGGTGTCAGTGTGTCATTGTTCTGGGACCTCAAATGTGATTGTTCTTGGACAATCAGGTGTCAGTGTGTCTTCACACTGACATCTTGGTTCTTCAGGTGTCAGTGTGTCATTGTTCTGGGACCCCAGGTGTCAGTGTGTCATTGTTCTGGGATCCCCAGTGTCAGTGTGTCATTGTTCTGGGACCCCAGGTGTCAGTGTTTCATTGTTCTGGAACTCAAGTATCAGGGTGTCAATGCTCTGGGAACACAAGTGTCAGTGTGTCATTGTTCTGTGACCCCAGGTGTCAGTGTGTCATTGTTCTTGGACCCCAAGTGTCAGTGTGCCATTGTTCTGAGAACCCAGGTGTCAGTGGGTCATTGTTCTGGGACCCTAGGTGTCAGCGTGTCATTGTTCTTGGATCCCAAGTGTCAGTGTGCCATTGTTATGGGACCCCAAGTGTCAGTGTGTCATTGTTCTTGGACCTCAAATGTCAGTATGTGGTTGTTCTTGGACTACAGGTGTCAGTGTGTCATTGTTCTGGGACCCCAGGTGTCAGTGTGTCATTGTTCTTGGACCCCAGGTGTCAGTGTGTCATTGTTCTGGAACCCAAGTGTCAGTGTGACATTGTTCTGTGACCCCTAGTGTTAGTGTGTCATTGTTCTGGGACCCCAGTTGTCAGTGTGTCATTGTTCTGGAACCCAAGTGTCAGTGTGACATTGTTCTGTGACCCCTAGTGTCAGTGTGTCATTGTTCTGGGACCCCAGTTGTCAGTGTTTCATTGCTCTGGAACCCCAGGTGTCAGTGTGTCATTGTTCTGGAACTGAAGTGCCAGTGTGTCATTGTTCTGGGACCCCAGTTGTCAGTGTTTCATTGTTCTTGAACTCCAGGTGTCAGTGTGTCATTGTTCTGGAACGGAAGTGCCAGTGTGTCATTGTTCTGGGACCCCAGGTGTCAGTGTGCCATTGTTCTGGGAACCCAGGTGTCAGTGTGTCACTGTTCTGGGACCCTAAGTGTCACTGTGACATTGTTCTGGGATCTTAAGTGTCAGTGTATCACTGTTCTTGAACCCAAGTGTCAGTGTGTAACACAAGTGTCATTGTTCTGGAACCTTAGGTGACAGTGTGCCATTGTTCTGGGACCCCGAGTGTCAGTGTGTCATTGTTCTGGGACCCCAAGTGTCAGTGTGTCATTGTGCTTGAACCCAAGTGTCAGTGTGACATTTTTATTGGACCCCAAGTGTCAGCGTGCCATTGTTCTTTGATCCCAGGTCAGTAGCGGATCTTGCCCCGGGGCGCCGCCTTCCGGAGGGTGCCGGCGCCATCCGGAGGGCGCTGCACCAGGGCAAGATCCGCTGCTGCTGTGCCCCCCGCTGCCCACTGCCCCCCGCTGCCACTGGCCACTGTGAAGGGAAACTAGAGTTTCCCTTCGTGGAGAGGTCCTTTACTGTGCGGTGCACGATGACGTCATCGCGCACCGCACAGCAAAGGTCCTCTCCACGAAGGGAACTAGACGCTACGCGTCTAGTTTCCCTTCGTGGAGAGGACCTTTGCTGTGCGGTGTGCGATGACATAATCGCGCACCGCACATTAAAGGACCTCTCCACGAAGGGCTTCACAGCGGTCAGCGGGGGGCACATTTCAGAGCGCTACAGTAGTCTGTACAGGGGGCGTAAATGACCACGCCCCTGTACGAAGCCACGCCCCCATTGCCGCCCGGGGCACGCAAAGCCCCAGAACCGGCCCTGTCCCAGGTGTCAGTGTGTCATTGTTCAGAGACCCCAGGTGTCAGTGTGTCATTGTTCTGGGACCCCTAGTGTCAATGTGCCATTGTTCTGGGACCCCAGGTGTCAGTGTGCCCATGTTCTGGGACCCCTGGTGTCAGTGTGTCATTGTTTTGGGATCCCCAGTGGCAGTGTGTCATTGTTCTGGGACCCGAGGTGTCAGTGTGCCCATGTTCTGGGACCCCAGGTGTCAGTGTGTCATTGTTTTGGGATCCCCAGTGGCAGTGTGTCATTGTTCTGGGACCCCAGGTGTCAGTGTTTTATTGTTCTGGAACCCAAGTATCAGTGTGCCATTGTTCTGGGAACACAAGTGTCATTGTGTCATTGTTCTGTGACCCCAGGTGTCAGTGTGTCATTGTTCTTGGACCCCAAGTGTCAGTGTGCCATTGTCCTGGGACCCTAGGTGCCACTGTATCATTGTTCTTGGACCCCAAGTGTCAGCGTGCCATTGTTATGGGACCCCAAATGTCAGTGTGTCATTGTTCTTGGACCTCAAGTGTCAGTATGTGATTGCTCTTGGACTACAGGTGTCAGTGTGTCATTGTTCTGGGACCCCAGGTGTCAGTGTGTCATTGTTCTTGGACCCCAGGTGTCAGTGTGTCATTGTTCTGGAACCCAAGTGTCAGTGTGACATTGCTCTGTGACCCCTAGTGTCAGTGTGTCATTGTTCTGGGACCCCAGTGGTCAGTGTGTCCTAGTTCTGGAACCCAAGTGTCATTGTGACATTGTTCTGTGACCCCTAGTGTTAGTGTGTCACTGTTCTGGGACCCCAGTTGTCAGTGTGTCATTGTTCTGGAACCCAAGTGTCAGTGTGACATTGTTCTGTGACCCCTAGTGTCAGTGTGTTATTGTTCTGGGACCCCAGTTGTCAGTGTTTCATTGTTCTGGAACCCAAGTGTCAATTTGCCATTGTTCTGGGACTCCAGGTGTCAGTGTGTCATTGTTCTGGGACCCCAGGTGTCAGTGTGTCATTGTTCTGGGACCCCAGGTGTCAGTGTGTCATTGTTCATCAGTCACACAGAAGGTGGGGGTGGAAATGGGTCTCTAAGTATAAACTCAGTCAGAGCCAGAAAAGAACATTGCAAGGCCCCATACTAAAATCATAGGTACATTTAACTAAAACCAAAATTGTAGTGTGTAAAATAGAAAGCAAATTCACTCACATTAAGTTATTCTTAATCCTGCCTATAAATGAAACATAATGTTATTAATGACTGCATCCCTGTAATGTAGTATACTGCAGTACCTCATCGTGCCAGTAGATGGTAAACTATCTCTATACCATAGGAGAAACTCTGTATTTGATACAAATGGTAATTAGAGGTAAATGGTCTCTCGTTAAGAAAACCCTCTGACATATGCACCTGTTTTACACTGAACTTCTGCCCCACAACTTATACTGTATGTATATATATAAATATAGATGTGTATGTATATATATATATATATATATATATATATATATAGATATATATAGATATATATATATATATAGATAGATGTATATATATTAGAGATGAGTGGGTTCGGTTAGTCGAGATCCAAACCCCCCCAAACTTCACCTATTTTACACGGTTCCGAGGCAGCCTCGGATCTTCCCACCTTGCTCGGTTAACCCGAACGCGCCCGAACGTCATCATCCCGCTGTCGGTTTCTCGCGAGATTCGTATTCTATATAAAGAGCCGCGCGTCGCCGCCATTTTCACTCGTGCATTGGAGATTCAACGGAGAGGACGTGGCTGCGTTCTCTCCCTGAAAAGCTCCGTAACTGTGCTCAGTGTGCTGCAAATATCTGTGCTCAGTGTGCTGCAAATAT
Source organism: Pseudophryne corroboree (assembly GCF_028390025.1). Classification (NCBI taxonomy): domain Eukaryota; kingdom Metazoa; phylum Chordata; class Amphibia; order Anura; family Myobatrachidae; genus Pseudophryne; species Pseudophryne corroboree. Next base: position 1,036,031,298 of record NC_086445.1, read on the forward strand.
CTGTGCTCAGTGTGCTGAAAATATCTACGTTCTCTGCCTGAAAACGCTCCATATCTGTGCTCAGTGTGCTGCATTGTGGGGACCACCAGTATATAATTATAGTAGTACAGTACAGTAGGCCATTGCTGTATCTTGCAGCTCTGGTTCAAGTATACTATCCATATCTGTGCTGCATTATTGTGAGCAGTATATAGTAGGACAGTGCAGCATTTTGGCGACCAGCAGTATACATATACAGTAGTACAGTACAGTAGGCCATTGCTGTATCTTGCAGCTGTGTCAAGTATACTATCCATATCTGTGCTGCATTGTTGTGAGCAGTATATAGTAGGACAGTGCAGCATTTTGGTGACCAGCAGTATACATATAGTACAGTACAGTAGGCCATTGCTGTATCTTGCAGCTCTGTGTCACTTCTAATATCCTGATCAGTGCTCAATATCTGCTGCATTGTAGTGACCAGTATGTATACTGTACTGTGCGACGTGTGTTATACACCTGGTGATTTTATACATCCTGTAATCTGTACTGAGCGGTGTGAGATACACCTGGGGATTATACACCCTGTATACTGTACTGTGGGGCGTGTGATACACCTGGTGATGATTATACACCCTTTATACTGTACTGTGCAATGTTTGTGATACACCTGGTGATTATACACCCTGTATACTGTACTGAGCGATGTGTGAGATACACCTGGTGATTATACATCCTGTAATCTGTACTGAGCGATGTGTGAGATACACCTGGGGATTATACACCCTATATACTGTACTGTGCGATGTGTGAGATACACCTGGGGATTATACACCCTGTATACTGTACTGTGCGGCGTGTGATACACCTGGTGATGATTATACACCCTATATACTGTACTGAGCGATGTGTGAGATACACCTGGGGATTATACACCCTATATACTGTACTGAGCAATGTGTGAGATACACCTGGGGATTATACACCCTATATACTGTACTGAGCGATGTATGAGATACACCTGGGGATTATACACCCTATATACTGTACTGAGCGATGTGTGAGATACACCTGGGGATTATACACCCTATATACTGTACTGTGCGATGTGTGAGATACACTTGGGGATTATACACCCTGTATACTGTACTGTGCGGCGTGTGATACACCTGGTGATGATTATACACCCTACTGTATATACTGTACTGAGCAATGTGTGAGATACACCTGGGGATTATACACCCTATATACTGTACTGTGCGATGTGTGAGATACAAGAGACAGGATGGGGATTAACCCCTGGTGCCAGTGCCGTAACTAGACATTTTAGCGCTGTGTGCAAGAAATGGCACCGGCGCCCCCCCCCATTATGAAAAATAGGGGCAGTGCGCGCCGTTGGCGCGCACAAAATATGTAGGGGCGTGGCTTCATAGGGAAGGGGTGTGGCCACACAATAATACCAATTCAGATTACGGTGCACAGTAGTCTCCACTATTCAAATTACGCCACAAAGTAGCGCCACTACACCAGGTAAAGCCCCTTTTATACATTACAGCAGAGTCCACCTTTTACACATTACAGCAGACAGAGTCCACTTTTTACACATTATGGCAGACAGCGTCCCCTTTTTACACATTACGCAGACAGCGTCCCCCTTTTTACACATTATGGCAGACAGCGTCCACTTTTTACACATTACGGCAGACAGAGTCCACTTTTTACACATTACGGCAGACAGCGTCCCCTTTTTACACATTACGCAGACAGCGTCCCCCTTTTTACACATTACGGCAGACAGCGTCCCCCTTTTTACACATCACGGCAGACAGCGTCCACTTTTTACACATTACAGCAGACAATTATGGCAGACAGCGTCCCCCTTTTCACACATTACGGTAGACAGCGTCCCCCTTTTTACACATGAGGGCAGACAGCATCCACTTTTTACACATCACGGCAGACAGCGTCCACTTTTTACACATCACGGCAGACAGGTCCACTTTTTACACATTAAGGCAGACAGAGTCCCCTTTTTTACAAATTAATATATATATATATATATATATACACACACACACATATATATATATATATATATATATACATAAATATATACATATACATATATGTATATATGTATATATATATATATATATATATAAAAAAAATAAGGACTGCAGAAGAAGGGATTCACTCTCTATACAGCCCTATGCAGTGCCGCCCGCGTCCACCCCAGCCTGTAAACTGTAATACTGAAGCCCTGTCTCTTTTTTTTACCACCCCTCCTCCTGGCTCTTCGTCTTCTGTATAGTTTGGGCAGCTCCTGCTGCCGCTGCCCCCGTGGATCTCCTCCGCCTGGCTCCCGCACGGTCCCCGTTTTGGCGCTGACGATGTTGCAGGCAGGGCTGCCATCAGAAATTGTGGGGCCCGGGACTGACAAAATAGGCAGGGTCCTTTCCCCCTCCTGGAATATGCGGAAATAGGAGAGGGTAAGGTATAGGGGCAGGTGCAAGAGAGAGAAGAGGAATAGGGGCAGACTGAATAGGGGGAGACAGGAGAGAGAAAGAAACGGACAGATGGGGGAGAGAGGAGGAAAAGGAGATGTGGAGAGAAAGGAGGAATAGGGGAAAACGGGAGGGAGAGAGGAGATATAGGGTAAATTGTCATTGGAGGAATAGGGCAGACGAGAGAGAGGAGGAAATGGGGGAGATTACCCCCCAGTATCACCCAGTCACCCCCAAATTATGTCCAAGTGCCCCCCAGTATGCCACACAGAGCCCTTCATATTAATTATGACCCAGTGGCCAGTGCCCCCAGTATGCCACATGGAGCCCTTCATATTAATTATGACCCAGTGGCCAGTGCCCCCAGTATGCCACACGGAGGCCTTCATATTAATTATGACCCAGTGGCCAGTGCCCCCAGTATGCCACACAGAGCCCTTCATATTAATTATGACCCAGTGGCCAGTGCCCCCAGTATGCCACACAGAGCCCTTCATATTAATTATGACCCAGTGGCCAGTGTCCCTAGTATGTCACACAGAAGCTCCCCCCATATTTTGTCAGAGTGCACCCCCAGTATGCCACATGGAGTTTCCCCATATAATTATTGTCCCAATGAGCCCACCTCCCAGGGACAAATGCAGGATTTTCTGAGGAAGGTTTCAACTGACCAGCACATCACAAAATAATGACTGACACACACACACACACACACACACACACACACACACACACACACACACACACACACACACACTACTGTATATGGCATAAACACTCTTACTTTAGATTTTGCTGCAGCACAGGGGCTGATGAGGATCGGGCTGCTGCTGGGCACTCTGCGATCATGCAATGCATTAATTAGGCTCCACCCACTCGCGGAAAATGCCGCAAATCGCGGGTCTATGTGAGGGGGAGGGGCCAAAATTACGTGAGTGTGATAGAAGCATATCATATTAGCCTCTCACCCCCTCACCATAGACCAGCTACATGACGGTATTATGAGCGAGGGGAGGGGCTTAGATCAAGTAGCCGCATGAAGCTAGTTTAAAAAGCATCGACCTGTTGGGAAGGACGGGGTGTTTCTGATTACTCAGAAACCTCCCCCTTCGTAGATTACACCGCCTGCAGGCACTGGGGGAGAGGGAGGGGGCGCACAGCCGCACAGTGGAAGGAGAGGGACGGCTCTGAGCAGCGCCACCACCAATTAGTGCGCTGCTGCGGCTCCCTCCTCCCCCTCCCTCCACGTCCTTCTCTCCTGCCTCCGGCGCTGCTGCTCCTCTCTGGCGGCTTGTAATGAGTCAGTTTGAGTCATTACAATGCCGCTGAGTAAATTAACGGGGATGCGACCTGTTGCGCCCCCAGGGCGACTGCGCTGTGTGCCAGGCCCACCTGGCACACACGTAGTTACGGCTCTGCCTGGTGCCCCCCAGCACACCAAACTATATGGGTAACATGACTTGAATACCTACATATAATAGAAATCCAGAGGTCTTCGTTACATATATCTGCAGAAATATGGCAAAGCCACCAGGCCTCGACAAGGCTCCTCTGATGCTGGTGGTCCTAAACCTAATACTATATCTGGGCCTGGGGTGCAGAACCCCACAAACCGGCACAGGCCAGCCACCCCGGGGCAGCACACATGTGAGCGATGTGTGAGATACACCTGGGGATTATACACCCTATATACTGTACTGAGCGATGTGTGAGATACACCTGGTGATTATACACCCTATATACTGTACTGTGCGATGTGTGTGATACACCTGGTAATTAATTATACACCCTGTAAGTGTATACTGTACTGTGCGACGTGTGTTATAGACCTGGTGATAATACATCCTATAATCTGTACTGAGCGATGTGTGAGATACACCTGGTAATATCTGTGCTCAGTGTGCTGCATTGTGGTGACCAGTATATAGTAGTACAATGCTGCATTGCGGTGACCACCAGTATATTATAGTAGTACAGTACAGTAGGCCATAGCGTTATCTTGCAGCTCTGTGTCAGTTCTAGTATCCTGATCAGTGCTTAATATCTGTGCTCAGTGTCAGTGCTGCATTGTGGTGACCAATATACTACAGTACAATAGTCCAGTGCTGTTCTCGCTGCTCAGTGTCAGTACTCCGTAGTATCATCAGTGATCAGTATCATCAGTTCTCAGTATAATCAGTGCGCTGTTAGACGTGCGCCCGTTTTCCGCCATAAGTGCATTGGGATTTAGACAATTGATGAAGTTATTGTGTCCCCGGTAAAAAAAATCCCATCTAGATTCCACTTCACTAGGCAGGCGATAGCGAGATTTTACCAATTAATAATATCAGTGATTTATAATTATTAATTACAGTGATCTTGCCAAATAATTCCAGTGATTTTGTCATTTTCTCCCAGTGATTTGGACCAATAATACCATTGATTAGAACGAATAATTCCAGTGATTTTGTCATTTTCTTCCAGTGATTTGAACCAATAATACCATTGATTAGAACGAATAATTCCAGTGATTTTGTCATTTTCTTCCAGTGATTTGGACCAATAATACCATTGATTAGAACAAATAATTCCTGTGATATTGAGGTGTTTGTGTCGCTTAGCTTAGCCATCCAGCAACCTTGGTGCACCTCTTTTTCTCTTTTCTTTGCATCATGTGCTGTTTGGGGACTATTTTTTTAAGTGCCATCCTGTCTGACACTTCCGTATATGTCCAGTGGTACTGCCATTTGATATAATTCCCGACATTACTGCCATTTAATTCCAGTGATTTTGTCATTTTCTTCCAGTGATTTGGACCAATAATACCATTGATTGGAACAAATAATTCCTGTGATATTGAGGTGTTTGTGTCGCTTAGCTTAGCCATCCAGCGACCTTGGTGCACCTCTTTTTCTCTTTTCTTTGCATCATGTGCTGTTTGGGGCCAATTTTTTTAAGTGCCATCCTGTCTGACACTGCAGTGCCACTCCTAGATGGGCCAGGTGTTTGTGCCGCCCTCTTGGGTCGCTTTGCTTAGTCATCCAGCGACCTCGGTGCAAATTTTAGGACTAAAAATAGTATTGTGAGGTGTGAGGTGTTCAGAATGGGTGGTCTTCAGTATGCAGACTGACGGGATCCCGGCGCACAGTATACCGGCGCCGGGATCCCGACAGCCGGCATACCGACACTTATTCTCCCTCGTGGGGGTCTACGACCCCCCTGGAGGGAGAATAAAATAGTGTGGCATGCGTAGCGAGCCTGCAAGGGGCTCATTTGCGCCCATAGCGTGGCGAGCGCGGCGAGCCTGCAAGGGGCTCATTTGCGCTCGCCACACTTCCGGCGCCGGTATGCTGGTCGACGGGAGCCCGACCGCCAGCATATCGTAGTGAACCCGTTCAGAATAGACTGGAAATGAGTGGAAATTGTGGTTATTGAGGTTAATAATACGATAGGATCAAAATTACCCCAAAATTCTATGATTTAAGCTGTTTTTGAGGGTTTTTTGAAAATAAACACCCGAATCCAAAACACACCCGAATCCGACGAAACATTTTCAGGGAGGTTTTGCCAAAACGCGTCCGAATCCAAAACATGGCCGTGGAACCGAATCCAAAACCAAAACCCAAACCCCAAAAAATTTCCGGTGCAGAGAGAGTTAGATTTGGTGGGGTGTGTTCAAACTGAAATCTAATCTAAATCCCAGTGTAAAAATAAAGCAGCCAGTATTTACCCTGCACAGAAACAATATAACCCTATACCTTCCAACACAGTGCTCTGCTCCTGGACCTTCCTCTTAATTTGTGATTGCCATCACCTGTGCTGAAACATCTTTCTTATCCATTAACCTGTTCAACACAGGTGATAGCAATCATAAATTAAGAGAAAAGTCCAGAAGCAGAGCATTGTGTCCCTCCTGGAGAGGGTCATGTTGGGAGGTATGTAACCCACCCAAAGTGAGCCCTCACCCACTCATTTGCTCACTTACTCATACCTCCCAACATGACCCTCTGAAGGAGGGACACAATGCTCTGTTCCTGGACTTTTCTCTTAATTTATGATTGCCATCACTTGTGCTGAAACACCTTTCTTATCCATTAACCTGTTCAACACAGGTGCCAGCAATTTTAAATTAAGGAAAAGTCCAGAAGCAGAGCATTCTGTCCCTCCTGGAGAGGGACATGTTGGGAGGTATGCTTACTGACTGACTGACTTACACTATTCTCTTACTTCCCGATATGTTAGGAAGATGAAATGTGACACGGGTATTCTTCAGGTGGGAAATAGGAAAACGACGTAATTAGAATTTTTATAAACCTCCCCTAAGGAGATGAAAAGGGGGTTGACATAATGACATCATTACCGATGCTTGGCTTGCGTTGCATGAACGATAATGCCCACACAGACAATCGGATCAAAATTTAGATTACACTCCAGTGTGTAGACATTAATAAACTACAAAAATGGTCCTATCACTTTTTACCATATCTGCTACAGGTAATCCTCAGGTAAAGCCAAGAACAATGGATTAGTATTTACTTACATTAAGACGTCTCAAATTTACGTCTCTATAGCGTTGTTGTTGTTGCTGTTATTATTATTATTATTATTAGTGTGTATTCCGTTAACGGTGTTATTCAACTATTAGAGCACTTTACAAATTGAATACTGATCATGCAATTACCTCCTTGTCCAACGTTTCAGTTTACTCATTTAAACCTTCATCGGGGAAACAGAACATCACAATCTATTATCTTATATTACCTGCAGAGAATTCTTTTAATCATCCACCTCGATCTTACAAGAAATATTTGAACCTAGTTTCTCAGGGACAGGTACATTTGTGTTTACTCCATGGGTTGTCCTTGCGGTCTGCAATTTAAAGAACGCCATAGGGTACGCCATAATTTTGCTATTACACAGGCTACAGAAGGTAAGGAGTGAGGCCAGTTAGTGCAATGCCATTATACGGAGAAGCACTGTGCAATAAGATCACCTGGGGTGCGTACCTCTTTAACCCCTTCATACCGGGAGAGGGGTGTGGGTGATAGAGCTAAATCTCTACTGCAATTAGAGGCCAGGCAGATGCATTAGCTTTATAGACTGCACACGGTAACCCAGCATGGTCTCAGTGAGACGCTCAATTGTTTCCTTTAGAACAGTTAATGAAAGTGCCTTACTGTATTCTGTCTACATGCCAATAGACGACGGCCATTCATATATGTGCATTTGGATGCTTCACATTGTCCTTCTTTACATATATATTGTATATGACTATGATTTCTAGGTTCTTCTTTGGGATGGTATCATGATTCTGGCGCTTGGGATGTCGGCAGTCAGAGAACCGACAGTGGCATCCCGATGCATAGAATCCCGACATCTGCTTGTTAAGTATTCTAACCCTCCCCCTCTACCGCTCCCTACCCAAAGCCTAACCCTAACCCTCCCCCTCCTGCAGCCTAACCCTAACCCTCCCCCTCCCGCAGCCTAACCCTCCCCCTCCCGCAGCCTAACCCTAACCCTCCCCCTCCCGCAGCCTAACCCTAACCCTCCCCCTCCCGCAGCCTAACCCTAACCCTCCCGCAGCCTAACCCTAACCCTCCCCCTCCCGCAGCCTAACCCTAACCCTCCCCCTCCCGCAGCCTAACCCTAACCCTCCCCCTCCCGCAGCCTAACCCTAACCCTCCCCCTCCCGCAGCCTAACCCTAACCCTCCCGCAGCCTAACCCTAACCATCCCCTTCCCGCAGCCTAACCCTAACCCTCCCCCTCCTGCAGCCTAACCCTAACCCTCCCCCTCTCGCAGCCTAACCCTAACCCTCCCCCTCCCGCAGCCTAACCCTCCCCCTCCCGCAGCCTAACCCTATCCCTCCCCGCTTAGTGCCTATTCCTTATCCTCCCTCCTCACAGCCTAATCTTAACCTTTCCCCCTTAGTGCCTAACCCTCTCTTTTTAGTGCCTAGCCCTACTGAGTATTAGTAGCACCAGGCACTACCCCTGATTGCTGTGCAACATCACCAATCGAAGTCCCTGGTTGATAAGGTCGGCGCTGACCGGGGGAGAGCGAGTTTTCTGTATCCCTGATAACAGTTTAAATTAGTAGCCTGAAATGTTGGATAAGGAGGTGCTTATGTGATCATTCTTAAAATTGTGCAGTCCATGATTTGTAGATTTAAATTTATGCACATTGCTTGGAGGATACCTTGGCTAGTTTCGGATGTTCTCTTTGAATGTCTTACAAACACACACACACACACACACACACACACACACGTATAAGGGAAGAAGATCCAAGACCTTATGTCATTCTCATATTTGACCTTGGACCTCTCTAACTGCTTCTCCTCTGTATATTCCTCTGACTTCACCTCACACACTATCCCTCTACTTGTTGGTGTCCTCTAGGGGTCTTCTTGAAGATCTCATCAGCTCTTTCAGCATCCAATATCACTGATGGCACCCAAATTTATCTCTTCTTCCTTGACCTCTTTGCCTCCATCCTCTTCCGTTCAGTTACTTATGTGATTCCGACAGCTGCAGTGGCTACGGGGTCTTCTTCCAGATACCAGTGGCCATGTGACCAGCACTTCTGGTCACATGGCCACTGACTTGAGCTGAGCAGCGATTGACGTGAGTTTTTGCCCCCTTTTCCTAATCCCTATCCCTGATCAAAACCCTTCCCCAGTGCCTTGTACATTAACTTGCCAAGATTCTGAGACAAAGAGTGAGGAATAATTTATAGCGTCTCTGCGTCATACGGTAGAGCCATACATGTTTAGTAAAATATGTAAATGTGAGTTATTAAACCTGTACAATTAGGGCATGATTATTTTAAAATGCCACATTGGAGGCAGCTATTTATACATGTGAGAGTGATAAATATGTATTTTATACGGCTGACATCACTTCTACAATCTAAGCGTCTGCTGATTGGCAGCTGTCACGTTGATGGTTTACAAGGTGGCCAGAACTGTGCAAGTGCAGATAACTGGAGTGATCTCCTCTGATCGTCTACCGGAAAAATGAAAAGTTTGATATGTAAATAGATAAAATTGATTAAAAAAAACATTCTGTATAAATAGTTCTGAAATGTTGACTTTTTAACCCTGCCAAATCTTTTGAACTATATTTATACATGTTTTCTATATTTTCACATGTTGACCTTTGACCCTGTCGACCTAATGCATGTCTACCATTAGTGGTTGACCTATTGACTGTAGACCTTCTTAGTGTAGATCAATAGACGGAATACCACCATTTACATTTCTCAGTATATCTCTGTATCTATCACTGTGAATATCAGTGTCACTCTTCCTGTATCAGTGTCAGTGTGTCTGTATCAGTGTCAGTCTGTCTGTATCAGTGTCTGTCTGTAGCTATCACTGTGAATATCAGTGTCACCCTTCCTGTATCAGTGTCAGTCTGTCTGTATCAGTGTCTGTCTGTAGCTATCACTGTGAATATCAGTGTCACCCTTCCTGTATCAGTGTCAGTCTGTCTGTATCAGTGTCTGTCTGTATCTATTAATGTGAATATCAGTGTCACTCTTCCTGTATCAGTGTCAGTGTGTCTGTATCAGTGTCAGTCTGTCTGTATCAGTGTCTTTCTGTATCTATTAATGTGAATATCAGTGTCACTCTTCCTGTATCAGTGTCAGTGTGTCTGTATCAGTGTCAGTCTGTCTGTATCAGTGTCTGTCTGTAGCTATCACTGTGAATATTATACCCCTTTTACACCTACGAGCACGGGTCGCAGCCGGGAGCCTGACACGGGAGCTGCCCCCTGCTGCGACCCGTGCTCGGTCCCTTTCCCATTAGCAGTCACAACCCGGCATATGCCGGGTTGGTGACGCTTCTAGCTACACGGCAGGGGCGGCGCAGGGAGATCACATGATCTCCCAGCGCCGCCCATCCATACAGTGTAAACGGGAGCCGTGTCGCATCGACACGGCTCCCGTTTACACTACACCCTACCCGGATCATTCCCGTGTCCTACCCAGGTAAATAGCCGGGTAGGATTCACGGGTCACTTGATCCGGGTTTACCCTTTTCCACTTGCCAAAAACACGGGTAAATGCGCGCCCCCGTGCATTTACCCGTGTTTTTTGAGCTAGTGGAAAAGGGGTATAAGTGTCACTCTTCCTGTATCAGTGTCAGTGTGTCTGTATCAGTGTCAGTCTGTCTGTATCTATTAATGTGAATATCAGTGTCACTCTTCCTGTATCAGTGTCAGTGTGTCTGTATCAGTGTCAGTCGGTCTGTATCAGTGTCTGTCTGTAGCTATCACTGTGAATATCAGTGTCACCCTTCCTGTATCAGTGTCAGTCTGTCTGTATCAGTGTCTGTCTGTATCTATTAATGTGAATATCAGTGTCACTCTTCCTGTATCAGTGTCAGTGTGTCTGTATCAGTGTCAGTCTGTCTGTATCAGTGTCTTTCTGTATCTATTAATGTGAATATCAGTGTCACTCTTCCTGTATCAGTGTCAGTCTGTCTGTATCAGTGTCAGTCTGTCTGTATCAGTGTCTTTCTGTATCTATTAATGTGAATATCAGTGTCACTCTTCCTGTATCAGTGTCAGTGTGTCTGTATCAGTGATAGTCTGTCTGTATCAGTGTCTGTCTGTAGCTATCACTGTGAATATCAGTGTCACCCTTCCTGTATCAGTGTCAGTCTGTCTGTATCAGTATCTTTCTGTATCTATTAATGTGAATATCAGTGTCACCCTTCCTGTATCAGTGTCAGTCTGTCTGTAATATGTATCAGTGTCAGTCTGTGTGTATCAGTGTCTTTCTGTATCTATTAATGTGAATATCAGTGTCACCCTTCCTGTATCAGTCTGTCTGTATCAGTGTCTTTCTGTATCAGTATTAATGTGAATATCAGTGTCACTCTTCCTGTATCAGTGTCAGTCTGTCTGTAATATGTATCAGTGTCAGTCTGTCTGTATCAGTGTCAGTCTGTCTATATCAGTATCAGTCTGTGTGTATATATTAATGTGAATTTCTCTGACGTCCTAGTGGATGCTGGGAACTTCGTAAGGACCATGGGGGAATAGCGGGCTCCGAAGGAGACTGGGCACTCTAAGAAAGAATTAGGACTACCTGGTGTGCACTGGCTCCTCCCTCTATGCCCCTCCTCCAGACCTCAGTTAGAATCTGTGCCCGGCTCGAGCTGGTTGCACACTAGGGGCTCTCCTGAGCTTCTAGAAAAGAAAGTATATTTAGGTTTTTTATTTTCAGTGAGATCTGCTGGCAACAGACTCACTGCTACGAGGGACTTAGGGGAGAGAAGCGAACCTACCTGCTTGCAGCTAGCTTGGGCTTCTAGGCTACTGGACACCATTAGCTCCAGAGGGATCGAACACAGGCCCAGCCTCGGTCGTCCGGTCCCGGAGCCGCGCCGCCGTCCCCCTTGCAGAGCCAGAAGCAAGAAGAACGTCCAGGAAATCGGCGGCTGAAGACTCCGGTCTTCATTAAGGTAGCGCACAGCACTGCAGCTGTGCGCCATTGCTCCCACTGCACACCACATACTCCGGTCACTGATGGGTGCAAGGCGCCAGGGGGGGGCGCCCTGGGCTGCAATAAGATTACCTTACATTGGCAAAAATACACATAATATAGTCATTAAGACTATATATGTGTAAAATCCCCTGCCATATATCCATAAAAAAAAGCGGGAGAAGCCCGCCGTGAAGGGGGCGGGGCTATCTCCCTCAGCACACTGGCACCATTTCCTCTCACAGCTCCGCTGGAAGGACGCTCCCCAGGCTCTCCCCTGCAGTTTCCAGGCTCAATAGGGTAAAAAAGAGAGGGGGGGCACTAAATTTAGGCGCAAATAATATATATATAGCTGCTATAGGGAAAAATCACTCATTATAGTGTACATCCCTGTGATTTATAGCGCTGTGGTGTGTGCTGGCATACTCTCTCTCTGTCTCCCCAAAGGACTTTGTGGGGTCCTGTCCTCAGTCAGAGCATTCCCTGTGTGTGTGTGGTGTGTCGGTACGGCTGTGTCGACATGTTTGATGAGGAGGCTTATGTGGAGGCGGAGCAGGTGTCGATAAATGTGATGTCACCCCCTGCGGGGTCGACACCTGAGTGGATGGATATGTGGAAGGAATTACGTGACAGTGTCAAATCCTTACATAAGAGGTTTGATGACATAGCAGATGTGGGACAGCCGGCTTCTCAGTCTGTGCCTGCCCAGGCGTCTCAAAAGCCATCAGGGGCTCAAAAACCCCCGCTACCTCAGATGGCAGACACAGATGTCGACACGGATACTGACTCCAGTGTCGACGACGATGAGACTAGTGTACATTCCAATAGGGCCATCCGTTACATGATTACGGCAATGAAAAATGTGTTGCACATTTCTGACATTAACCCTGGTACCACAAAAAAGGGTATTATGTTTGGGGAGAAAAAGCAACCTGTGGTTTTTCCCCCTTCTGAAGAATTAAATGAAGTGTGTGATGAAGCGTGGGTTTCCCCCGATAAGAAACTGGTAATTTCCAAAAAGTTACTAAGGGCGTACCCTTTCCCGCCAGAGGATAGGATACGTTGGGAGACATCCCCTAGGGTGGATAAAGCGCTCACACGCTTGTCAAAGAAGGTGGCACTACCGTCTCCGGATACGGCCGCCCTAAAGGAGCCTGCGGATAGAAAGCAGGAGGCTATCCTGAAGTCTGTATATACACACTCAGGTATTATACTGAGACCGGCTATTGCTTCAGCATGGATGTGCAGTGCTGCAGCTGCGTGGTCAGATTCCCTGTCTGATAACATTGATACCCTTGACAGGGACACTATATTGCTAACTGTAGAGCATAATAAAGACGTAGTCTTATACATGAGAGATGCACAGAGGGATATTTGCCTACTGGCATCTAGAATAAATGCAATGTCCATTTCTGCCAGGAGAGTATTATGGACTCGGCAGTGGACAGGTGATGCGGATTCTAAAAGGCACATGGAGGTTTTGCCTTACAAGGGTGAGGAATTGTTTGGGGATGGTCTCTCGAACCTCGTTTCCACAGCGACGGCTGGGAAGTCGACATTTTTACCCCATGTTCCCTCACAGCCAAAGAAAGCACCGTATTATCAGGTACAGTCCTTTCGGCCCCAGAAAGGCAAGTGGGTTAGAGGCGCGTCCTTTCTGCCCAGAGGCAGAGGTAGGGGGAAAAAGCTGCACCAAACAGCAAGTTCCCAGGAACAAAAGTCCTCTCCCGCTTCCTCTAAGTCCACCGCATGACGCTGGGGCTCCACAGGTGGATAGTTGAAGAAAAGAAAATTGGAAACCGCACTGGTGTAATAAGTGTATATGTATAATGATAACTATCTGTAATTAACTGATAATTAAATTCAAGGTTCAAATCCTCATTTTAGGAAGCAGATACATAAGGTAACACACTCCTTATTTTTGTGTATCAAAAAGCTGCCCATCAGTGGTGCTCCCCCGAGTCAGTTATTCTCAATGTAAACATGGAAAGAAGAAAAAAAGAAGACTCTTTTTGGGAAGCACTCCTATACAGATAATGTTGTATGACTGGATGTCACAATAGCTGACTAAAATACAATACTTTAATAATTCTCATTAAAATTAATTATTGAGGAGTTCAATGAGCGCCAATATTTGTTAAAATGGTGACATTGCGAAAATATAGAAAAATGTATATAGATTACAAGGTACAGATACCTAATATAAGCCGAGATGGGTATATCTGTGAATTTGTGAACAGACAAAACAACTGTAGGACAACCTGTGGTCAAAAAAATTGATCATTTAGTGTATATATATGACCATCATTTGAAAACTGCTGTACATCCCAAATGGGAATTGAATCCTAGCAGGTAGTTGAATCATAGGTCATAACCGAGATGTAAGTCAGTGCTCTATTTTAGTGACAGAAAGGGTGGCAAATATTTGCAGTACCAGGGTGTTCCTTGGTGGTCTCCCATCCAAGTACTTAAACCGGCCCTCCACTGCTTGGCTTCCAAGATCAGATGAGATTGGGCATCTCCAGTGGGGTATGACCGCAGACCTTATGCTTACCCTTGTCACGCTGTGTCCTAATTGGGCACAAATAAGAGCCGATTTGCGTAATTATGTGAACCACAGGTATCGAGGCAGCTGATTTGGTATAAGAAAAATCAAGAGTTTTTTTCTCAAAGATATAACACAAAGATATAACACAGAATTCAGATACCCATCTAAATTTTCACGGTTAAATCAGTCGCAGTACAAGTAGAAAAGACATCTATGCTGCACAGATATTTCATATGAATATCGGATATTCTAGATTATAATATTCTTTTAACTATGCAGAGAGGGAAACCTCCAAATTTGGTCTCCAAAAAAATCAATAGATGTATGAAAATACACCATGGATTGTGCAAAAAGTATATAACATAAGCAATGCAATCTCCAGCTCTAATGCCCCATCATGAATTATCTTTAGGCAATAGGAAAATAATAAAACAGACAATATACCATATATATCATCAGCTAGGTGTTTCAAAACAACATGGATTTCTGCATTACAAAGAGAGAAAACATTTGTGTGTTTGATAAGCTCCAAAAGATATTGGATGTATCTGCATCCGCTGTTTTGGTAGCAATATAGACCAAACTAAGAATGGCACTTGTTCACTTACTGGTGATGATTGACTGTCACTTAAGCATATGGTAGAGTGATCTGCCACGTGGATGTGAGTTTTTCGTGCACACAAAAGAAAAAGTGCATATATAAAAATATTACCTCATCCAGGTGTACATTCATTAAGCTATGTCCTACTTGTATAAGGGAGATGATAAGGGAGATCCTGATGTCTGGAAGGTGCTGGCCGCGTCTGCCCGCGTACTGCCCGCTGCTGTGCTCCGGCCGCACTGTTCTTCCTGTTAGGCTGGTTCCCGTAGCGACGAACTATGCCGTGATCGGCTAAGTTGCGGTCACGTGTGCGCACCACGTGACCGTGAGGTTGTTGCCTCTCCTCCTTCTTCCTGACGTACGTTTCGCAAGATAGCTTGGTCACAGGGCGTGACCAAGCTATCATCTCCCTTATACAAGTAGGACATAGCTTAATGAATGTACACCTGGATGAGGTAATATTTTTATATATGCACTTTTTCTTTTGTGTGCACGAAAAACTCACATCCACGTGGCAGATCACTCTACCATATGCTTAAGTGACAGTCAATCATCACCAGTAAGTGAACAAGTGCCATTCTTAGTTTGGTCTATATTGCTACCAAAACAGCGGATGCAGATACATCCAATATCTTTTGGAGCTTATCAAACACACAAATGTTTTCTCTCTTTGTAATGCAGAAATCCATGTTGTTTTGAAACACCTAGCTGATGATATATATGGTATATTGTCTGTTTCATTATTTTCCTATTGCCTAAAGATAATTCATGATGGGGCATTAGAGCTGGAGATTGCATTGCTTATGTTATATACTTTTTGCACAATCCATGGTGTATTTTCATACATCTATTGATTTTTTTGGAGACCAAATTTGGAGGTTTCCCTCTCTGCATAGTTAAAAGAATATTATAATCTAGAATATCCGATATTCATATGAAATATCTGTGCAGCATAGATGTCTTTTCTACTTGTACTGCGACTGATTTAACCGTGAAAATTTAGATGGGTATCTGAATTCTGTGTTATATCTTTGTGTTATATCTTTGAGAAAAAAACTCTTGATTTTTCTTATACCAAATCAGCTGCCTCGATACCTGTGGTTCACATAATTACGCAAATCGGCTCTTATTTGTGCCCAATTAGGACACAGCGTGACAAGGGTAAGCATAAGGTCTGCGGTCATACCCCACTGGAGATGCCCAATCTCATCTGATCTTGGAAGCCAAGCAGTGGAGGGCCGGTTTAAGTACTTGGATGGGAGACCACCAAGGAACACCCTGGTACTGCAAATATTTGCCACCCTTTCGGTCACTAAAATAGAGCACTGACTTACATCTCGGTTATGACCTATGATTCAACTACCTGCTAGGATTCAATTCCCATTTGGGATGTACAGCAGTTTTCAAATGATGGTCATATATATACACTAAATGATCAATTTTTTTGACCACAGGTTGTCCTACAGTTGTTTTGTCTGTTCACAAATTCACAGATATACCCATCTCGGCTTATATTAGGTATCTGTACCTTGTAATCTATATACATTTTTCTATATTTTCGCAATGTCACCATTTTAACAAATATTGGCGCTCATTGAACTCCTCAATAATTAATTTTAATGAGAATTATTAAAGTATTGTATTTTAGTCAGCTATTGTGACATCCAGTCATACAACATTATCTGTATAGGAGTGCTTCCCAAAAAGAGTCTTCTTTTTTTCTTCTTTCCATGCTCCACAGGTGGAGCCAGGTGCGGTGGGGGCCCGTCTCCGGAACTTCAGCGACCAGTGGGTTCGCTCACGGGTGGATCCCTGGATTCTACAAGTGGTATCTCAGGGGTACCAGCTGGAATTCGAGACGTCTCCCCCTCGCCGTTTCCTCAAATCAGCCTTGCCAACTACTCCCCCAGACAGGGAGGCGGTGCTGGAGGCGATTCACAAGCTGTACTCCCAGCAGGTGATAACCAAAGTACCCCTCCTTCAACAGGGACGGGGTTACTATTCCACAAATGTTTGTGGTACCGAAACCGGACGGTTCGGTGAGACCCATTTTAAATTTGAAATCCTTGAACACTTATATAAGAAGGTTCAAGTTCAAAATGGAATCGCTCAGGGCAGTTATTGCAAGCCTGGACGAAGGGGATTACATGGTATCACTGGACATCAAGGATGCTTACCTGCATGTCCCCATTTACCCTCCTCACCAGGTGTACCTCAGATTTGTGGTACAGGACTGTCATTACCAATTCCAGACGTTGCCGTTTGGTCTGTCCACGGCACCGAGGGTATTTACCAAGGTAATGGCCGAAATGATGATACTCCTTCGAAAAAAGGGAGTTATAATTATCCCGTACTTGGACGATCTCCTTATAAAGGCGAGGTCCAGGGAACACTTGTTGATCGGAGTAGCACTAGCTCGGGAAGTGCTACAACAGCACGGCCGGATCCTGAATATTCCAAAGTCGCAGCTGGTTCCTACAACGCGTCTGCTGTTCCTGGGAATGGTTCTGGACACAGAACAGAAAAAGGTTTTTCTCCCGGAGAAGAAGGCCAAGGAATTGTCATCTCTAGTCAGAGACCTCCTAAAACCAAAACAGGTGTCGGTGCACCACTGCACGCGAGTCGTGGGAAAGATTGTAGCTTCTTACGAAGCAATTCCATTCGGAAGGTTCCATGCAAGGATCTTTCAGTGGGATCTGTTGGACAAGTGGTCCGGATCGCATCTCCAGATGCATCGGCTGATAACCCTGTCTCCATGGACCAGGGTGTCCCTGTTGTGGTGGCTGCAGAGTGCTCATCTTCTAGAGGGCCGCAGATTCGGCATACAGGACTGGGTCCTGGTGACCACGGATGCCAGCCTTCGAGGTTGGGGAGCAGTCACACAGGGAAGAAACTTCCAAGGACTATGGACGAGTCAGGAGACTCCCCTACACATAAATATTCTGGAACTAAGGGCCATTTACAATGCCCTAAGTCAGGCAAGACCCCTGCTTCAACACCAGCCGGTGCTGATCCAGTCAGACAACATCACGGCGGTCGCCCATGTAAACCGTCAGGGCGTCACAAGAAGCAGGATGGCGATGGCAGAAGCCACAAGGATTCTCCGATGGGCGGAAAATCATGTGTTAGCACTGTCAGCAGTGTTCATTCCCGGAGTGGACAACTGGGAAGCAGACTTCCTCAGCAGGCACGACCTCCACCCGGGAGAGTGGGGACTTCATCCAGAAGTCTTCCAAATGATTGTACACCATTGGGAAAGGCCACAGGTGGACATGATGGCGTCCCGCCTCAACAAAAAGCTAAAAAGATATTGCGCCAGGTCAAGGGACCCTCAGGCGATAGCTGTGGACGCTCTAGTGACACCGTGGGTGTACCAGTCGGTTTATGTGTTCCCTCCTCTGCCTCTCATACCCAAGGTACTGAGAATAATAAGAAGGAGAGGAGTAAGAACTATACTTGTGGTTCCGGATTGGCCAAGAAGAGCTTGGTACCCAGAACTTCAAGAAATGATCTCAGAGGACCCATGGCCTCTGCCGCTCAGACAGGACCTGCTGCAGCAGGGGCCCTGTCTGTTCCAAGACTTACCGCGGCTGCGTTTGACGGCATGGCGGTTGAACACTGGATCCTAAAAGAAAAGGGCATTCCGGAGGAAGTCATTCCTACGCTGATTAAAGCTAGGAAAGATGTGACCGTAAGACATTATCACCGCATATGGCGAAAATATGTTGCTTGGTGTGAGGCCAGGAAGGCCCCAACGGAGGAATTTCATCTCGGTCGATTTCTGCACTGCCTACAGTCAGGGGTGACTATGGGCCTAAAATTGGGTTCCATTAAGGTCCAGATCTCGGCTCTGTCGATTTTCTTCCAAAAAGAACTGGCTTCACTGCCTGAAGTTCAGACTTTTGTTAAAGGAGTGCTGCATATTCAGCCCCCTTTTGTGCCTCCAGTGGCACCGTGGGATCTCAACGTGGTGTTGGATTTCCTAAAGTCGCATTGGTTTGAGCCACTTAAAACCATGGAGCTAAAATACCTCACGTTGAAAGTGGTCATGCTGTTGGCCTTGGCGTCGGCCAGGCGTGTATCAGAATTGGCGGCTTTGTCTTGTAAAAGCCCTTATCTGATTTTTCATATGGATAGGGCGGAATTGAGGACTCGTTCCCAATTCCTTCCTAAGGTGGTTTCAGCTTTTCATGTGAACCAACCTATTGTGGTGCCTGCGGCTACTCGGGACTTGGAGGATTCCAAGTTACTGGTCGTAGTCAGGGCCCTGAAAATATATGTTTCCAGGACGGCTGGAGTCAGGAAAACTGACTCGCTATTTATCATGTATGCACCCAACAAGCTGGGTGCTCCTGCTTCTAAGCAGACTATTGCTCGCTGGATCTGTAGCACGATTCAACTTGCACATTCTGTGGCTGAACTGCCGCATCCTAAATCTGTAAAGGCCCATTCCACGAGGAAAGTGGGCTCTTCTTGGGCGGCTGCCCGAGGGGTCTCGGCTTTACAGCTTTGCCGAGCTGCTACTTGGTGGGGTTCAAACACATTTGCTAAGTTCTACAAGTTTGATACCCTGGCTGAGGAGGACCTTGAGTTTGCTCATTCGGTGCTGCAGAGTCATCCGCACTCTCCCGCCCGTTTGGGAGCTTTGGTATAATCCCCATGGTCCTTACGGAGTTCCCAGCATCCACTAGGACGTCAGAGAAAATAAGAATTTACTCACCGGTAATTCTATTTCTCGTAGTCCGTAGTGGATGCTGGGCGCCCGTCCCAAGTGCGGATTGTCTGCAATACATGTATATAGTTATTGCTTAACTAAAGGGTTATTGTTATGAGCCATCTGTTGACTGAGGCTCAGTTGTTGTTCATACTGTTAACTGGATATAGTATCACAAGTTGTACGGTGTGATTGATGTGGCTGGTATGAGTCTTAAGGTGTGTACACACGGTAAGATATTTTCTTCCGATTCTGACTATATAGTCAGAATCGGAAGAAAAGATAGTGCAGATCGCAAGGTGACAGTCACCTTGCGATCCCGATCCGATGCCGATGCGCGGCCCCGCGCGGTCGGCATCGGCAGAAAAAATAGGCTGTGCAGGCAAGTCAATCCTGGCTATCTCTATAGAAGAGATAGTCAGGATTGACATCGCACATAGCCAGCATCGCAAGCACACTCATTATGTGCTTGCGATACTGGCTAAGTGCCGACCCGGCCCCCTGTCGCACGGTGAGAATCGGATAAGTCCGAATCTCACCGTGTGTATGCACCCTTACCCTGGATTCCAAATCCCTTCCTTATTGTGTCAGCTCTTCCGGGCACAGTTTCCTTAACTGAGGTCTGGAGGAGGGGCATAGAGGGAGGAGCCAGTGCACACCAGGTAGTCCTAATTCTTTCTTAGAGTGCCCAGTCTCCTTCGGAGCCCGCTATTCCCCCATGGTCCTTACGGAGTTCCCAGCATCCACTACGGACTACGAGAAATAGATTTACCGGTGAGTAAATTCTTATTATCAGTGTCATTCTGTATCAGTGTCAGTGTGTCTGTATCAGTGTCAGTCTGTCTATATCTATCAATGTGAATATCAGTGTCATTCTGTATCAGTGTCACTCTTCCTGTATCACTGTCAGTCTGTCTATATCAGTATCAGTCTGTCTGTATATATTAATGCGAATATATGTGTCAGTCTGTCTGTATATATCATTTATTATTATTATTATTATTATCCTTTATTTATATGGCGCCACAAGGGTTCCGCAGCGCCCAATTACAGAGTACATATGCATATAATCAAAGCAGGAAAACAGTGACTTCCAGCTGAAGACAATATAGGACAAGTACAGGGTAACTAAGCATAACTACACCAGTAGATGACACTGGGATAAGTATCAGGTGGCAGAAGACTGCAGGATTTGGGCAGTTGAGGATTATTGAAGTAAGAAAAGGATAAGCACATGAGGGAAGAGGGCCCTACTCGTGAGAGCAGTAGCGGATCTTGCCACGGGCAAGCAGGACTTTTGCCCGGGGCGCCGCCTTCCGGAAGGCGCCGCACCATGGCAAGATCCGCTACTGCTGTGCCCCCCCCCCCCCCCCCGCTGCCTGCTGTGTCCCCCGCTGGTTCCCCGCTGTGAAGGGAACTAGACGCTACGCGTCTAGTTTCCCTTCATGGAGAGGACCTTTGCTGTGCAGTGCGCGATGACGTCATCACGCACCGCACAGCATTGTGGGACTGACACAGACGCTAGGGGTCATAATTGACCTCTAGTGTCTGTCTATGCCAGATCCGAGGAGAGGAGCAGCGCCGGCAGAGGTCTGCAGTGGTTGAGAGCGGGGATAGTAAGTATTATTATTTTTTTCTTTTTCAGTGGCGCTACTCTACTGTACAGGGGGTGCCCCCTGTATGAAGCCACACCCCTATTTCCCGCCCGGTGCGCCAAAAGGGCAAGAACCAGCCCTGCGTGAGAGCTTACATTCTAAAGGAGCGGGGCAGACAAACAGGGGTGACACAGATGGGGTAGACGGAGCGTGGGACAGAGGGTTAGGATGAGATTTGGCTGGGTTTGGTAAAGATTAAGAAGTGTGTCTTAAGAGCCCGTTTGAAGTTCTGTAGAGAGGTGGAGAGTCTGAGGGGGAGAGGTAGAGAATTCCAGAGTCAGGGAGCAGCACGTGAAAAATCTTGGAGGTAGGAGTGGGAGGAAGTAATCAGAAGACAGGAGAGTCGGCGTGCATTAGCAGAGCGAAGAGGACGGGTGGGAGAGTAAAGGGAGATAAGGTCAGAGATGTAAGTGGGAGAGGAGTGGGTGAGGACTTTGTAAGTGAGTGTGAGAAGTTTGAATTGGATTCTGAAAGGGAAGGGGAGCCAGTGAAGGGCTTGTAGGAGAGGGGAGGTGGATGTAGTGAGTTTGGTGAGGAAGATGATCCGGGCTGCAGTATTGAGGATAGATTGTAGTGGAGAGAGGTAATTGTCAGGGAGGCCAGTTTGGAGGAGATTACAGTAGTTCAGTCTGGAAATAATCAGTGAGTGGATAATGATCTTGGTGGCATCCTGGGTGAGAAAGGGTCTGATCCTCGAAATGTTTTTGAGATGAAAATGACAGGTTTGTGAGAGGTGCTGAATATGTGGTTTGAAGGAGAGGGAGGAGTCAAGGATTACACAAAGGCAGCATACTTGGGGTCCAGAGGAGATAGTCGTGCCATCAATGGAAAATGAGATTGTGGGAAGTGAGGTTGTGCGGGAGCGTGGGAAGATGATCAGCTCAGTCTTGGACATGTTGAGCTTAAGAAAGCGCTGGGACATCCAGGAAGAGATAGCAAAGAGTCAGTTGGAGGTACGAGTGAGGAGAGCCAGGGAGGAATCAGGGGAGGAAAGGTAGATTTGAGTGTCATCAGCATAGAGGTGATATTGGAAGTTAAAAGAACTAATGAGTTCACCTAAAGAGGACATATAGAGAGAGAAAAGGAGAGGACCAAGAACAGAACCTTGGGGGACACCCGGACACCAACAGTTAGTGGAAGTGGGAGGGAGATAGCATCATGAGAGGAGACAGAGAAGGAATGATCAGGAAGGTAAGAGGACAGCCAGGAGAGGGCAGTATCATGCAGACCAAGAGAGTGAAGGATTTGCAGAAGGAGAGGGTGGTCCACAGTGTCAAAAGCAGCAGAGAGGTCAAGAAGAATAAGCAGAGAGTAGTGGTCCCTAGATTTGGTTGCATGGAGGTCATTGCAGACGTTTGTGAGGGCAGTTTCAGTGGAGTGGAGAGAGCGGAAACCAGACTGGAATGGGTAAAGCAGTGAGTAGGAGGAAAGAAAGGCAGTGAGGTGGTTATAGACAATACGCTCAAGGAGTTTGGAGGCAAAAGGTAGGAGAGAGATAGGTTGACAGTTGGAGAGGGTGTTTGGATCAAGGGTAGGTTTTTAAGATTAGGGAAGACAAGAGTATGCTTGAAGGCAGTGGAGACAGTGCCTGATGAGAAGGAGAGATTGAGAAGGTGGGCAAGATGGGAACAGGCAGAAGGAGAGAGGTAGCAGAGGAGGTAGGAGGGGTTAGGGTCAGGTGGGGAGGTGGTGGGGGGGGGAACAGATGCGGGCCATGACTTCCTCACCAGATACATGGGAGAAAGATGTCAGAGTTGGTAAGAGGGAAGGGGAGGGGTGGCAAGGGATGGGTGGTGGCTGGTTGCTGGTCTGGTGGGATGTGATGTCCTGACATATGGAGTCAATCTTGGATTTAAAATAAGTGTCAAAGTCAAGAGTAGACAATGAGGACGAGAGAGGAGGTGGTAGTGGGCAGAGGAGGGAGTTCACAGTGGAAAAGAGGCGCCGGGGGTTGGAAGACTGGGTAGAAATGAGAATTTTGAAGTATGTGAATATCAGGGTCAGTTTCAATGTGAATATCAGTGTCAGTTTGTCTGTCTGCATCAGAATTTATCAATGTCAGTCTGTCTGTATCAGTGTCAGTCTGTCTGTGAATATCAGTTTTAGTCTATCAGTGTCTGTCTGTCTGTCTGTCTGTATCAGTGACAGTCTGTCTGTATCTATCAATGTGAGTATTAGTGTCAGTCTGTCTGTATCAGTGTCAGTCTGTCTGTATCA
This sequence comes from Pseudophryne corroboree, assembly GCF_028390025.1. Lineage (NCBI taxonomy): Eukaryota > Metazoa > Chordata > Amphibia > Anura > Myobatrachidae > Pseudophryne > Pseudophryne corroboree. Next base: position 1,036,054,989 of record NC_086445.1, read on the forward strand.
GTGTCAGTCTGTCTGTATATATTCTGTCTGTATATATCAATGTGAATATCTGTGTCAGTCTTTCTGTCTGTATCAAAATCTGTCTATCAGTGTCTGTCTGTATCAGTGTCAGTCTGCTTGTATTATTGTCAGTCTGTCTGTTTCTAACTTTCTATCAATGTAAATATCAGTGTCAGTCTGTCTGTCTGTCTGTCTGTCTGTCTGTCTGCATCAATGTCTGTCTGTCTGTATCAGTGTCAGTCTATCTGTATCTATTCAATGTGAACATCAGTTTCAGTCTATCTGTTTCAGAATCTATTAATGTCAGTCTGTCTATACCAGTGTCAGTCTGTCTGTGAATATCAGTGTGAGTCTGTCTGTCTGTTTCAGAATCTGTCTCTCAGTGTCAGTCTGTCTGTATATATCAATGTGAATATCAGTGTCAGTCTGTCTGTATCAAAATCTATCAGTGTCAGTCTGTCTGCATCAGTGTTAGTCTGCATATATTAGTGTTACTCTGTCTGTATCTATCAATGTATATATCAGTGTCAGTCCGTCTGTCTGTTTGTATCAGAATATATCAGTGTCAGTCTGTCTGCATCAGTGTCAGTCTGTCTGTGAATATAAGTGTCAGTCTGTCTGTTTCAGAATCTATCAGTGTCAGTCTGTCTGTATCAGTGTCTGTCTGCATCAGTGTCAGTCTGTCTGTATTAGTGTCAGTCTTTCTATATATATATCAATGTGAATATCAGTGTCAGACCAGTCTGTCTGTCTGTCTGTCTGTCTGTATCAAAATCTGTCTATCAGTGTCAGTCTGTCTTCATCAGTATCAGTCTGCATATATTAGTGTCAGTCTGTCTGTATCTATCAATGTATATATCAGTGTCAGTCAGTCAGTCTGTCTGTCTGTCTGTCTGTCTGTATCAGAATCTATCAGTGTCAGTCTGTCAGTGTAAGTCTGTTTGTATCTATCAATGTGAATATCAGTGTCAGTCTGTCTGTATCAGTGTCAGTCTGTCTGTATCAGTGTCAGTCTTTCTGTGTCAGTGTAAGTCTGTCTGTATCTATCAATGTGAATATCAGTGTCAGTCTGTCTGTCTGTATCAAATTCTGTCTATCAGTGTCTGCATCAGTCTCAGTCTGAATGTATTAGTGTCAGTCTGTCTGTATTTATCAATGTATATATCAGTGTCAGTCTGCCTGTCTGGCTGTATCAGAATCTATCAGTGTCAGTCTGCCTGTCTGGCTGTATCAGAATCTATCAGTGTCAGTCTGCCTGTCTGGCTGTATCAGAATCTATCAGTGTCAGTCTGCCTGTCTGGCTGTATCAGAATCTATCAGTGTCAGTCTGCCTGTCTGGCTGTATCAGAATCTATCAGTGTCAGTCTGCCTGTCTGGCTGTATCAGAATCTATCAGTGTCAGTCTGCTTGTCTGGCTGTATCAGAATCTATCAGTGTCAGTCTGTCTGTCTGGCTGTATCAGAATCTATCAGTGTCAGTCTGTCTGTCTGGCTGTATCAGAATCTATCAGTGTCAGTCTGCCTGTCTGGCTGTATCAGAATCTATCAGTGTCAGTCTGCCTGTCTGGCGGTATCAGAATCTATCAGTGTCAGTCTGTCTGTCTGGTTGTATCAGAATCTATCAGTGTCAGTCTGTCTGTCTGTCTGGCTGTATCAGAATCTATCAGTGTCAATCTGCCTGTCTGGCTGTATCAGAATCTATCAGTGTCAGTCTGCCTGTCTGGCTGTATCAGAATCTATCAGTGTCAGTCTGTCTGTCTGGCTGTATCAGAATCTATCAGTGTCAGTCTGCCTGTCTGGCTGTATCAGAATCTATCAGTGTCAGTCTGCCTGCCTGGCTGTATCAGAATCTATCAGTGTCAGTCTGTCTGTCTGGCTGTATCAGAATCTATCAGTGTCAGTCTGTCTGTCTGTCTGGCTGTATCAGAATCTATCAGTGTCAGTCTGCCTGTCTGGCTGTATCAGAATCTATCAGTGTCAGTCTGCCTGTCTGGCTGTATCAGAATCTATCAGTGTCAGTCTGCCTGTCTGGCTGTATCAGAATCTATCAGTGTCAGTCTGCCTGTCTGGCTGTATCAGAATCTATCAGTGTCAGTCTGCCTGTCTGGCTGTATCAGAATCTATCAGTGTCAGTCTGCTTGTCTGGCTGTATCAGAATCTATCAGTGTCAGTCTGTCTGTCTGGCTGTATCAGAATCTATCAGTGTCAGTCTGTCTGTCTGGCTGTATCAGAATCTATCAGTGTCAGTCTGCCTGTCTGGCTGTATCAGAATCTATCAGTGTCAGTCTGCCTGTCTGGCGGTATCAGAATCTATCAGTGTCAGTCTGTCTGTCTGGTTGTATCAGAATCTATCAGTGTCAGTCTGTCTGTCTGTCTGGCTGTATCAGAATCTATCAGTGTCAATCTGCCTGTCTGGCTGTATCAGAATCTATCAGTGTCAGTCTGCCTGTCTGGCTGTATCAGAATCTATCAGTGTCAGTCTGTCTGTCTGGCTGTATCAGAATCTATCAGTGTCAGTCTGCCTGTCTGGCTGTATCAGAATCTATCAGTGTCAGTCTGCCTGCCTGGCTGTATCAGAATCTATCAGTGTCAGTCTGTCTGTCTGGCTGTATCAGAATCTATCAGTGTCAGTCTGTCTGTCTGGCTGTATCAGAATCTATCAGTGTCAGTCTGCCTGTCTGGCTGTATCAGAATCTATCAGTGTCAGTCTGCCTGTCTGGCTGTATCAGAATCTATCAGTGTCAGTCTGCCTGTCTGGCTGTATCAGAATCTATCAGTGTCAGTCTGCCTGTCTGGCTGTATCAGAATCTATCAGTGTCAGTCTGCCTGTCTGGCTGTATCAGAATCTATCAGTGTCAGTCTGCCTGTCTGGCTGTATCAGAATCTATCAGTGTCAGTCTGTCTGTATCAGTGTCAGTCTGTCTATATCTGTGGCCGGAAACCCCCCAGCCACATGGATAATGGCAGCCACGGGCGCTGAAGGGATTAGCACTCAGCTGTCAGGCGCCATTTTAAATGGACAATGGGCACTAGGTGCCATTTTAAAAAGGAACACTTGGCTCCAGGCACCATGCACTATACATAACTATATGTATGTTTAGTAATGTGTCTTAATATGTTATATTGCTGCGCTGAGCGTAGTTGGAGATTTATGAGCTGCACGGTTATAGAATTGCATACCCCCCAACTGTCCCGATTTTCGCGGGACAGTCCCGTTTTTTGGGGTCTGTCCCGCTGTCCCTCCCGCGGGCCACAGTGTCCCGCGGTGGGGGGGGGGGGCAGTTGGGAGGCTCCCTATCACTCGCTGCTCTGCTCAGTTCAGAGCAAAGCAGCGGTGAATAGATGCTGTGCGCATGCGCACAGCGTCTATTCCAGTGAGGCAGAGGGACTGGGGGCATGGCCAGCACCTCACAGAGCGCTGGCCATGCCCCATGGGACCAAACTTGGAGGCGTGGCCCGCGATAGCGGCATCCCCGTGAGGCCACGCCCCATTCACGATAGGCCACACCCCTTTTCTAGGCCGCGCGAGGAGTCCCTCTTAGAGCGATCTAAAAGTTGGGAGGTATGGAATTGCATGGACAGGGCACTTATGAGAAAAGTACAGTCTGAGTTATTTTGTGTCTAACAGGCTTTGACAATTGTTCTTCAGCAACTTGTACATAGCAAGTCATATGTTAATTGTCCGAGCTCCAGCAGGGGATAGATGTCGATTAGCAGGCCTTTTGGTGGGCAAACATTTTCCTTCAGATACAAACGAAGGTTTGGAGAGAAGACTGTTTGTGCTGTGTTGAGATGTGAGACAAGAGTGGCTGCTAAATCAGATTGTGCTTTACGAATGCAAACTAGTTAGTTTCATGTAACAACAATTAAGATTTCCTAGGCTGCATTATGTAGGATGCAGATTTATGTTTAAAATGACAAGAACGTTGTCTATGGGTGAGAGGGTGAACGCAATTGAAATTCAAGTTATATTTTTACATTTGTGAAAGAGACAGGAACATGTTAATCAGATTGGGTTTGGTTCATGTGTAAGCATAGGCGTGCGCATGGGGAAGTGCCTGGTGCGCACAGGCACCCCCTAATGTCTGGCACCTCAATCTCACATGCCTGATGCAGTGAGCAGGCTGATTACTGTCCCCTCTGCGCTGCACCCTGTCAGGACTGCATTAGGACGCCTGGGTTAATCAAGGGTGCCACAGCCACCGGCTTTCAAACTCCCGGCTCCACTTCCATGTACAAAAATAGCGTGATGTGACGTGATTACATCATGCTTCTCATGCGCCCACTTCTCTCCTTCTATGCTATGCCAACGCCAGCCACTGATGAGGAGCAGCATGCAGCCAGCGTTCCTCTTAGGAAGACAAATTCAATACTGGCCGGCGGTCGGCAGCAGCATTGACGCGTCACTCGTTTTTCCAGCAGCAGCAGTACTAGTCTGCGACTGTCAGTGTCAGCGAGTGACTGACTTGTAAGTAAGCTGCTGCAGCTTGCAGGGGAATGAAAGGGGGAGCCAGACCAGGCTGAGGAGGGGCACTGTAATTGCAATTAGTGCCACCAGGGGTGTTTGTTTGGTGCACACCACATCTGACAATGGCCCTCATTCCGAGTTGATCGGTCGCAAGGCGAATTTAGCAGAGTTACACACGCTAAGCCGCCGCCTACTGGGAGTGTATCTTAGCATCTTAAAATTGCGACCGATGTATTCGCAATATTGCGCTCACAAACTACTTAGCAGTTTCTGAGTAGCTCCAGACTTACTCTGCCTGTGCGATCAGTTCAGTGCTTGTCGTTCCTGGTTTGACGTCACAAACACACCCAGCGTTCGCCCAACCACTCCCCCGTTTCTCCGGCCACTCCTGCGTTTTTTCCGGAAACGGTAGCGTTTTCAGCCACACTCCCATAAAACGGCCTGTTTCCGCCCAGTAACACCCATTTCCTGTCAATCACATTACGATCGCCGGAGCGATGAAAGAGCCGTGAGTAAAAATACTATCTTCATAGCAAAGATACTTGGCGCAGTCGCAGTGCGAATATTGCGCATGCGCACTAAGCGGAATTTCACTGCGATGCGATGAAAAATACCGAGCGAACGACTCGGAATGAGGGCCAATGTATCTGCATTATTAGGATTGGTACAAGGGTGGATATTTATATTGTGTTGACAGTCAATATATGGTGCTAGACACGCTCAAAAGGTGGTGCTAGACACACCACTCCGACGGTGCACCCCCTAATAAAATGTGCTGCGCACGCCTATGTGTGTAAGAGTGTGGCGGTGCGTTGTAAGTGCCTGCTGCCGTGCAGGTGTAGACTCACTACTCACCAGGCGCCGCACTCTCTCACCTTCAGGTCACGGAACCTTCAACGGACCTGGAAATCTTCAGTTGGACCCGGACATGGCGATCCCCTCTCAGAGCTGACGACGGACGAACTGGGGAGAAAGTAAATCAAATAAAGGGGGTATCAACTCTTCTTTCACCGGAAAAGAGGATACCCCAGGGGTGGCGGCGACCTTCACCAGTTGGGTGTAAGGTCATCACCGGCACAGAGCCTCAGCCACCCAAATTTCATACACTCACACTCTCGCGCGTAGTGTGATAAAGGGGTTCTCACGTCCGTGAGCAAACCCCTATTCCGGTGCTCGGGACTGACAAAGGGACAGATGGACACAGATGTTACTCATTGTTGTCAGTCTTGCACTGCAATCTTCCTCTCCACTTACAGGTCCCTGTAAGGAGGCAAACAAACACCAGCCGTACAGGGCCTAACTCTATACTGGTGTAACACCACTACACTAACTACAACGGCAGAGCCCTCAAACTAGCTCTGTGGGTGTGGTGCAAAAAACTAGACACAAACTGTAAACAAACACTTTGCCCTGCACGGTAACAACACACATCACAATATCACAGTGCACAGTTAAACGGTGCTATCCCTTTAAATCCCTACCTGCTCTCTGGGGAGTGGGCGCCGTACAGCCTACCCACCTCCCGTACCCCGTACAGTCATTTATATGGGGCTCAGGCCTTTGGGCCTGCCTACATTAGTCACGTTGGAGTGGCCTGGGCCTAGCGCCCAGTACCACCCTTATTCACCTGGGGGACCACTTATTGACTGGGCCTAGCTCCCCTAATTGCGCACAAGCCAGAGGCCTGACATCACCCACAGGCCTAGCGCCCGCCTAACAGAGGCTAGTTGGGTGACCTGGGCCTAATGCCCAGGATCACCTTATTTCCCTAAGCAGCTGCATTTTATCTAGGGCCTAATGCCCTCAAACATGGGCACAGGCCTAATGCCTGGTAACGGGCCACAGGCCTATTGCCCGCCTACTGTGTCACAGGCCGGTGACCTGACTGTGCCCCACGGGCCTAATGCCTGAACCCTGATGGTCTAGGGAGGGGGGGGTGTGACAGGCGCCCTCACCGATGGCCTACCTGTCCGTTGGGAGAGGCACCAGGGGGAAGCTTCGTTAGCTCTTTTGCATTCCTCCCCTGGTGGCCTCTCCGGGTCCTCAGCCGCACTCTTCTGCTGCTGGCCCATCCTGGCCAGCGGCGCTGCCACCTCTTCTTCGCGTCCAGCCGACGCTCGACATCTTCCTCTGGGATGCAGGCATCTTCTGGCCTCTTCCGTGGCCACTGGAGCTCTTTCCGCGGCGTCCTCTTCTGTTCAGCACCACACGGCTCTTCGCCGCTCTTCAGCACGGCCTCCCCTCTTCTCCTGCTCCCGGCAGCATCTGACGTCACTCACCGGGGGCGGGGCCCATGACGCGTCGAGCGCCGATTGGCTTGCGGCACCCTCCTGTGATTGGCCGGCGGACGGCATCGGATTTGAAATCCCGCAGCTGCCGCTTCCAATTGGCTTCCGAAACGGCACCAAGTTTGAAGCACCGCTGTGGCAGCGCTGCCCAATGACACTGCCAGTCTGGTGCAGGGAAACGTCTGAACCCTGCACCGGACACCTGCCGCGGCAGTACTGATGTGCCCTGTGACACAGGGCACATCTCTACACATGTATGACAAGGAGCAGAACATTGCTTTATCTAATTCTTAACGCTTTTGAAATGTAACTTGTATTTATTTATATTTTCTGCAATAATGTGACTGGTTGGAGAAGACAGGGAGGGCTTACCTCCCTGTGGTACTGTGTGTAAAATTGAGATAAAAAGAGGAGGCCTGTGAGCTCCAAGTGTATTATACCATTTTCATTCTGCTGTAACATCTTGCTGTATTGCTGAGTCTTTTTGAAGACTGTATTTGGCAAATAAACATCATCTGCCTCAAGACGACAGCTTCATCTTGTGACCTGCAGGGCTAGGCGAAACCTAGCTCGTTTTCCTCCTGCCCAGGGTGTAACCAGCGTCTCAAAGCTCCGCCTTCGGCCTGCTACCGTGCTGTGCTTAGGCAAGCAACGTTTGGGGATTTGTCAACACCACACAGGAGTGGTAAGATAGTGTGTCGACACATACAGAGCAGAACCGTGGTTCCAGATGCCACGGCTATGAGGAGTCTGGTGGTGGCAGCATAGTACACGCCCACTGCGCAGTGGGTGGAGTCAGTAACAGGCGGTAACTGATGGTAAGTGGGAATCCCCTATGTGACCAGGTCCGGTGTGACCTAAAACTCCATTCTGAGACTGGGGACGGGACACGAAGCGGTGAGGGCTCTCGTACGGGACCGTCCAGTCACAGTATCTATCAATGTGAATATCAGTGTCAGTCTGTCTGTGTCAGTGTAAGTCTGTGTAAGTCTGTCTGTTTCTATCAATGTGAATATCAGTGTCAGTCTGTCTGTATCTGTGTCAGTCTGTCTGTATCTCTCAATGTGAATATCAGTGTCAGTCTGTCTGTGTCAGTGTAAATCTGTGTAAGTCTGTCTGTTTCTATCAATGTGAATATCTGTGTCAGTCTGTCTGTGTCAGTGTAAATCTGTGTAAGTCTGTCTGTTTCTATCAATGGCCCTCATTCCGAGTTGTTCGCTCGCAAGGCGAATGTAGCAGAGTTACACACGCTAAGCCGCCGCCTACTGGGAGTGAATCTTAGCTTCTTAAAATTGCGACCGACGTACGCGCAATATTGCGATTACAAACGAGTTAGCAGTTTCTGAGTAGCTTCAGACTTACTCTGCCTGTGCGATCAGTTCAGTGCTTTTCGTTCCTGGCTGACGTCATAAACACACCCAGCGTTCGCCCAGGCACTCCCACCGTTTCTCCGGCCACTCCTGCGTTTTTTCCGGAAACGGTAGCGTTTCCAGCCACACGCCCCTAAAACGCCGTGCATCCGCCCAGTAACACCCATTTCCTGTCAATCACAATGCGAACGTCGGAGCGATGAAAATGCCGTGAGTAAACTTACTTTCTTCATGGTAAAGTTACTTGGCGCAGTCGCAGTGCGAACATTGCGCATGCGCACTAAGATAATTCTCACTGCGATGCGATGAAAAACTCCGAGCGAACAACTCGGAATGAGGGCCAATGTGAATATCAGTGTCAGTCTGTCTGTATCTGTGTCAGTCTGTCTGTATCTCTCAATGTGAATATCTGTGTCAGTATGTCTGTATCAGTGTGAGTCTGTGACAGTGTAAGTCTGTCTGTATCTATCAATGTGAATATCAGTGTCAGTCTGTCAGAGATAATGTCAGGATCAGTTTATATGTATCAGTGTCAGTCTGTGTCAGTCTGTCTGTGTCAGTATAAGTCTATTAGGGTTAATGTCATCGGGGTTGGGTACGAAATACCGGCAGTCGGGACTCTGACACTCAGAAGACTGAGAGCAGGATACCAGCCACCAGAATCCCAACACTTCCCAGTATTTATATGCTATCGCTACCCCTATCCCTAACCCAACTCTCCCGCAGCCTAATCCTGTCCTCCCCCAACATAATGTTTACCACCCCCCAGCCTAACCCTATCCCCCCTACAGCCTAACCCTATCCTCCCCCTTCCGCAACCTAATGCTAATCCCCCCTAGCCTAACCCTATCCCCCCTACAGCCTAACACCTCTTCCCGCAGACTAACCCTATCCGGGATCCGGTCTGAAGATCGACAGTATCTAGGTCGACAATGTTTAGGTCGACCACTATAGGTCGACAGTCACTAGGTCGACATGGATGGAAGGTCGACGGGGTTTCTAGGTCGACATGTGCTAGGTTGACAGGTCTAAAGGTCGACATGAGTTTTTCACATTTTTTTTCTTTTTTTGAATTTTTTCATACTTAACGATCCACGTGGACTACGATTGGAACGGTAATCTGTGCCGAGCGAAGCGGCAGCGGAGCGAAGGCACCATGCCCGAAGCATGGCGAGCGAAGCGAGCCATGCGAGGGGACGCGGTGCACTAATTTGGGATCCCGGTCACTCTACGAAGAAAACGACAAAAAAAAAAAATCCTCATGTCGACCTTTAGACCTGTCGACCTAGCACATGTCGACCTAGAAACCCTGTCGACCTTCCATCCATGTCGACCTAGTGACTGTCGACCTATAGTGGTCGACCTAAACATTGTCGACCTAGATACTGTCGATTTGATGAACCACACCCCCCTATCCTCCCCTTCCCGAAACCCCCAGCCTAACCCTATCCCCCTTACAGCCTAACCCTATCCTCCTCCACCCGCAGCCTAACCCTGTCATCCCCCTCCCCCAACCTAATGCTAACCCCCCCAGCCTAACCCTATCCTCCTCCTCCCACAGCCTAACCCTATCCTCCTCCTCCCACAACCTAACCCTATCCCCTACAGCCTAACCCTATCCTCCTCCCACAGCCTAACCCTATCCCCCTACAGCCTAACCCTATCCTCCTCCTCCCACAGCCTAACCCTATCCTCCTCCTCCCACAACCTAACCCTATCCCCCTACAGCCTAACCCTATCCTCCTCCTCCCACAGCCTAACCCTATCCTCCTCCACCCGCAGCCTAACCCTGTCATCCCCCTCCGCCAACCTAATGCTAACCCCCCCAGCCTAACCCTATCCTCCTCCTCCCACAACCTAACCCTATCCTCCTCCTCCCACAACCTAACCCTATCCCCTACAGCCTAACCCTATCCTCCTCCTCCCACAGCCTAACCCTATCCTCCTCCTCCCACAGCCTAACCCTATCCTACTCCTCCCACAGCCTAACCCTATCCTCCTCCTCCCACAGCCTAACCCTATCCTCCTCCTCCCACAACCTAACCCTATCCCCTACAGCCTAACCCTATCCTCCTCCTCCCACAGCCTAACCCTATCCTCCTCCTCCCACAGCCTAACCCTATCCTCCCCCTCCCGCAACCTAATGCTAACCCCCCCCAGCCTTTCCCTATCCCCCTACAGCCTTACCCTATCCTCCTCCTCCCACAGCCTAACCCTATTCTCCTCCTCCCACAACCTAACCCTATCCTCCTCCTCCCACAACCTAACCCTATCCCCTACAGCCTAACCCTATCCTCCTCCTCCCACAGCCTAACCCTATCCCCCTACAGCCTAACCCTATCCTCCTCCTCCCACAGCCTAACCCTATCCTCCTACAGCCTAACCCTATCCTCCTCCTCCCACAGCCTAACCCTATCCTCCTCCTCCCACAGCCTAACCCTATCCTCCCCCTCCCGCAACCTAATGCTAACCCCCCCAGCCTTTCCCTATCCCCCTACAGCCTAACCCTATCTTCCTTCCCCAGCCTATCCCTATCACCCCTACAGGCTAACCCTATCCTCCTCGTCCCGCAGCCTAATCCTTCTGCATACTTGCTTATCAGGTGGCGCTCCTGATCCCCTGGAAAGGTAGGCAAGTCTTCCAGATATTGCCTTAACCCTGCAAACCCCCATTCCCCCCCCAGACCCAGAGCCGTCCTTGTAGTGGGCAGTCCGGGAGGCTGATGACGTGATTCACACTGAATTGCATCATCGTAGTCCCAGCCCCTGTTATTCAATACTAAGTGCATTGAATAGAGGAAAGTGGGGCTATGATGATGCCATCGAGCATCCACGCCCCAACAAGGCCACGCCCCCTGAAATACTGACCTGGCTCCTGCATGGGGCAGCCAGAAATGCGTAAGTGTGTCCTTGTGTGACAGCTATACTATATGAATACTGTTCTGTGCTTATACAGTGCACACTTCATGTACAGCAAGCCATATAAACATTACCGGAGCCTACTAACATGTAAAAGAATTGGCCTACATTGCCATTTAAGTGTAGCATTAAATATAGATGTTAATTAAGACGTCCTTTACTGAATCCCCTCCTTTATATTCATTATTTATATACTTTCTAAATACCATAGGTATTAGTAATAGAGGGAGGGGCGCAGGATGATAAAATCTCTGTCTCCGTATTCATGAACGTGAGTTAATTTAATTCCTACTGAAACCGTTCGCAGGTTAAATCTCTCTTGTAAACATTAGCGCGCTGCTTTGTGAAAATACAGCCCACACAAATCACATTCCTCCTCTGTGTGCAGAAACACATCGGATCCGCGCTCTCACCTCTGGTAGGGTTCCAAGATTTTGGGAAACTTAAAGAGAAATAAACTTTATTTAAGGAAAAAAAGACAGAGGACAATGGGGGTCATTCCAAGTTGTTAGCTAGCTGTCGTTGTTCGCAGCGCAGCGATCAGGCTAAAAAATGGCATTTCTGCGCATGCGTATGCCCCGCAAAACGCACGCGCGACGTACGGGTACAAAGCCCGTTGTGGTTGTGCACAGGTTCTAGCAAAGTTTTCAGTCGCACTGACGGCCGCAAGAAGATTGACAGAAAGGGGGCGTTTCTGGGTGTCAACTGACCGTTTTCAGGGAGGGTTTGCAAAAACACAGGCGTGTCTGAAAAAACGCAGGCGTGGCTGGGCGTTCGCTGGGCGGATGTATGACGTCAAATCCGGACACGAATAGGCTGAAGTGATCGTAAGCGCTGAGTAGGTTCAGAGCTACTCAGAAACTGCACAAACTGTTTTTGCAGAGCTCGGCTGCACATGCGTTCACACTTCTGCTAAGCTAAAATACACTCCCCAGAGGGCGGCGGCATAGCGTTTGCACGGCTGCTAAAAACTGCTAGCGAGTGATCAACTCGGAATGACCCCCTATATGTAATAGCACGGAAGGCGCAGGCAGTTCAGGAATGTCTGCGAGTCTGCCCATAGTTATAAAGTGGCGATCATTTACACAGCAAATACAGGTAGGTTCAGGTAAGTACCTATAACTGTAGAGGGGATGTCCACTCTGGGGAGGGGCGGTTGGACAAACAAGCTGATCTAGGGGTCCCGTTTTGGTCCTGTGTTGTTACAGATATACAGATATGTCCGCACTCAGCTTGTCCGAGAAAGGATTCACGGGAGCACACGCACCATGCGATTCTATAGTTTGCGGGTGCGTACCCCGTGTCCTTGCTCGGCCGCGGGCCCTGGAAGTGTGGCAAACGACCAGTGACTATTAGTAGTCACAGGTAAGATAGAGGAACATTTATCGAAACTTGGAGAGAGATAAAGTACCAGCCACATAGCTCCTGTAATTTTTCAAACACCTCCTGTAACATGGCAGAATCTGATTGGTTGGTACTATGGGGTGTATTTACTAAGCTTTGGACGGAGATAAAGTGGACGGAGATAGACCACCAGCCAATCAGCTCCTAACTGTCATTTTTCAAACCCAGCCTGTAACATGGCAGCTAGGAGCTGATTAACTGGCGTTTCTATGGGTGCAATGTGTGTGGTGAACACGGGCCCCTGGGTCCAGGGGGGCCCAAACCGCGCACATTGCACCCATATTTTCATACTCACCTCTCCGAAGCCCACCGCCGGGCGCTGCAGCTGCAGCCACCGCAGCAAAAAAAAAAAAAAATGCACAGTTCGATTTTTGTCTCCAAAACATGGCGGGCGCCATGTTTCGGGAGACCGTGCATGCGCAGTAGACGACGGCATATTGCCGGAGCCTACGGCGCCGTGAAGAGGAGGGGGCCCACCCAGAGTGTGCACATGGGCCCCCTCCTCTATTAAGACTCCCCTGAGCTGATTGGCTGGTACTTTATCTCCGCCCACTTTATCCAAGGCTTAGTAAATAGACCCCAAAGTGCCAGCCAATCAGCTCCTAACTGTCATGTCACAAACTGTATTTTAAAAATGACAGTTAGGAGCTGGTTGGTTGGGACTTTATTTCTGTCCACTTTATCTCCACCCAAGGCTTAGTAAATAGACCCCTATATCTCTCTCCAAGCTTATACCGATCTCCCCCATAGAGCTGCTTTGTTCTCTTTTCTCCATAATTCTCAATGTTTCTGTTTCACTTTAAATATAATAGTTTGTGGACATGTCTCAGCGGCAAAGGTTGTTTTGAAATCATTGGAGCATATTATGACATCATCAGGGGCATGGCTAGGTTCTGAGACTATATATGACAGAAGCAGCCAGTGTACTGTATGTGATCTCATTGAAAAAATATATAAATGATAGACAATAGGACAGTTTTCTTGGATTATATCAGCTGGGGTGCTGCTGTGTCTGAGGAAGCAGGTAAAAATGTTCCTGCGAAACGCGTAGGGCACACTAGAGCCTGGCTGATATATCATTACCAATGAGAGCTGAGTTCTTCAGTTTCCAGCAGAATGATGTATGTGCCAGTGCTATCCTTTGGAGCAGAATTGGGCTCTGATGGAGACTGCACACGGGGTAATAGAGTCTTCTGATAAAACGCCCCTGAGCAGAAATGCTTTATACAGTGAGGGAGTCACACAAAGCGGCAGCATTCTCATAGCAAGCGTAACGTCTCATTGTTATGTACATTTTCGTTTCATGGTGGTAACATCTCTGTGTACGAGCTGCGGGAGGTGCATTGGTTGTAGACTCCAATGGGTGACACGGTGGCACAATGGTAAATTTGCACTTCGGTTAGCATTGCCTTCTTACAGTGCTGGAGCCATGGACTGGTATCCGGTCATATTTTTGACAGTTACCATGTCAACAATCATAATGTCGACACTACAGTGTTGACACTAGGATGCCGACATGTTGATGTCTTCGGAATGTTGCCATTTTCAAAATTCGACACCATAGATGTCATCATGTGAGATGTGGACATTCTCTGAATGCCGGTGGTTGGGTTTAGGTGTGGTCAGGAGGGTTAGGCACTAAAGACAGCATAGTGTGCAGGGAAGGTGGTGGCTTAGGGTTAGCCTGCAGGGCCGAGGGGTTAGTTGCCACCAAGAGGAAAGGAGAGTTATGGTTAGGCTGCGGGGTGGAGCAGGATTAGGGGTGTTAGGCAATTTCATGAGGACTAGGGGAGGGGGTTTAGTGAGCCATTAGAGGGAGGGTTAGGGGTAAAAATTGAGATTATTGATAGGCAGAAAATACTCACCATACCCGCTGCTTCTTCAGAGGTTTGCTCCGGTAGAGGACGATCACATGACCACCGGAACTCAGAAGGTGCTCTGAAGCTGCTACAGCCGTCAGGACCAGTTAAATGTCCACTAGGCCACTAGAGACATTATATCAATACTCTATCATGCGACAAGTCATACATGTAAACATGAATGTCAACATGCTAAGCAAGTCAACATGCATGCCAACATTTAGGCCAAGTTGATATTATCATGTCGAATTAATGCATGTCAACATGATAACTGTCCACCTAACACTCCCCTTGATTTACCTCTCCAGAGTCCAGGCACTTGGTCATTCGGGATCCCGGCGGTCGTGATTCCGGCGCCAGGCAGGTGATCCTATTCGGGATGACGCATTCCGAGTAGTGTCGTGATCCCGGCATTGGTATTTTGACTGCTAGGATCCCGACCACTGGGATCTTAACCGGATCCCCATACCACACCCCCATGGTCTTTCCAGGTCCTATCTGTATGAGGTTTGTATGTTCTCCGCATCATGGAGTAATAGGCTAGAGCAAAATGTATATATATATATATATATATATATTTATATTGCTCTAGCCTATTACTCCATGATAGAGATAGATAGATAGATAGATAGATAGATAGATAGATAGATAGATAGATAGATAGATAGATAGATAGATAGATATACACTGCTCAAAAAAATAAAGGGAACACTAAAACAACACATCCTAGATCTGAATGAATTAAATATTCTTATTAAATACTTTGTTCTTTACATAATTTAATGTGCTGACAACAAAATCACACAAAAATTATCAATGGGAATCAAATTTATTAACCCATGGAGGTCTGGATTTGGAGTCACCCTCAAAATTAAAGTGGAAAAACACACTACAGGCTGATACAACTTTGATGTAATGTCCTTAAAACAAGTCAAAATGAGGCTCAGTAGTGTGTGTGGCCTCCACGTGCCTGTATGACCTCCCTACAACCCACACAAGTGGCTCAGGTAGTGCAGCTCATCCAGGATGGCACATCAATGCGAGCTGTGGCAAGAAGGTTAGCTGTGTCTGTCAGCGTTGTGTCCAGAGCATGGAGGCGCTACCAGGAGACAGGCCAGTGCATCAGGAGACGTGGAGGAGGCCGTAGGAGGGCAACAACCCAGCAGCAGGACCGCTACCTCCGCCTTTGTGCAAGGAGGAACAGGAGGAGCACTGCCAGAGCCCTGCAAAATGACCACCAGCAAGCCACAAATGTGCATGTGTCTACTCAAACGATCAGAAACAGACTCCATGAGGGTGGTATGAGGGCCCGAAGTCCACAGGTGGGGGTTGTGCTTACAGCCCAACACCGTGCAGGACGTTTGGCATTTGCCAGAGAACACCAAGATTGGCAAATTCGCCACTGGCGCCCTGTGCTCTTCACAGATGAAAGCAGGTTCTCACTGAGCACATGTGACAGACGTGACAGAGTCTGGAGACGCCAAGGAGAACGTTCTGCTGCCTGCAACATCCTCCAGCATGACCGGTTTGGCAGTGGGTCAGTAATGGTGTGGGGTGGCATTTCTTTGGGGGGCCGCACAGCCCTCCATGTGCTCGCCAGAGGTAGCCTGACTGCCATTAGGTACCAAGATGAGATCCTTAGACCCCTTGTGAGACAATATGCTGGTGCGGTTGGCCCTGGGTACCTCCTAATGCAAGACAATGCCAATTGCCAATCTTGGTGTTCTCTGGCAAATGCCAAACGTCCTGCACGGTGTTGGGCTGTAAGCACAACCCCCACCTGTGGACATCGGGCCCTCATACCACCCTCATGGAGTCTGTTTCTGATCGTTTGAGTAGACACATGCACATTTGTGGCTTGCTGGAGGTCATTTTGCAGGGCTCTGGCAGTGCTCCTCCTGTTCCTCCTTGCACAAAGGCGGAGGTAGCGGTCCTGCTGCTGGGTTGTTGCCCTCCTATGGCCTCCTCCACGTCTCCTGATGTACTGGCCTGTCTCCTGGTAGCGCCTCCATGCTCTGGACACTACGCTGACAGACACAGCAAACCTTCTTGCCACAGCTCGCATTGATGTGCCATCCTGGATGAGCTGCACAACCTGAGCCACTTGTGTGGTCATACAGGCACGTGGAGGCCACACACACTACTGAGCCTCATTTTGACTTGTTTTAAGGACATTACATCAAAGTTGGATCAGCCTGTAGTGTGTTTTTCCACTTTAATTTTGAGTGTGACTCCAAATCCAGACCTCCATGGGTTAATAAATTTGATTTCCATTGATAATTTTTGTGTGATTTTGTTGTCAGCACATTCAATTATGTAAAGAACAAAGTATTTAATAAGAATATTTCATTCATTCAGATCTAGGATGTGTTATTTTAGTGTTCCCTTTATTTTTTTGAGCAGTGTATAGTTACCAATCTGAGTAATACACCAATCACTCTACAACAGACAGAAAAAAAGATTGATTGGATAGAAGACGGCGCTATGACTGGAAAATAAAGGGTAACCTTACTCCCCTGTAAGACTGTGCTCCTCATTGTCCTCACAGGTATTGATTCAATAATAATTTATTCCACAGCAATGGAATGATCTCCAAACATGAACATAGTCCATAAAAAATCACATAAAAGGTGAAACTAAAGGGCCCTACTCACTGGCCGACCCGCCGCCGAGCTGCCCGACGGCGGATCCGGCCGACGAGCGACCCGGCGGCGGGGGGGGCAGTGACGGGGGGAGTGAAGTTTCTTCACTCCCCCCGTCATGCGGCTCCATAGAACTGCAGGCAAATATGGATGAGATCGTCCATATTGGCCTGCATGCACAGCCGACGGGGGACCAGCGATGAACGAGCGCGGGACCGCGCATCGTTCATCGCTGGAGCCTCCACACTGAAAGATATGAACGAGTTCTCGTTCATTTATGAACGAGATCGTTCATATCTTTCAAAAAATCGGCCAGTGTATAGGGCCTATTACACCCAAGGTAGGGGAGTCTTTTCTCTGATGTTAAAAGGATCCCACCCGTGGGACTTCCTATTTTATATGGTGAACATACCTGGAGGAGTGGAGAGATACTTTTCCCTTATTTGGATCCTTTTAACATCAGAGAAAAGATTCCCCTACCTCGGTATAAGTTTCACCTTTTATGTGATTTTTTTTTATGGACTATTTTCATGTTTGGAGATCATTCCATTGCTGTGGAATAAATTTGCGACTTTTATCTAACCTTGGTGGTCGTACTCTGTAATAAAAACGGAACCCATTGTGGATTCAATAAGGAGAACGTCTGGAGTGTTTTATTACATGCAAATACAACAAGTGGATCACAGTGAGTTAACTGTAGATGGGGCAACCCCGGCACATTTATCCTTGTGGTGGTTTTAACCCGTAGAAAATAAGATTTTATACACACCGGTAAATCTTTTTCTCCTAGTCCGTAGAGGATGCTGGGGACTCCGTAAGGACCATGGGGTATAGACGGGCTCCGCAGGAGACATGGGCACTATAAAGAACTTTAGAATGGGTGTGCACTGGCTCCTCCCTCTATGCCCCTCCTCCAGACCTCAGTTAGAGAAACTGTGCCCAGAGGAGACGGACAGTACGAGGAAAGGATTTTGTTAATCAAAGGGCAAGATTCATACTAGCCCACACCATCCACACCGTATAACATGGAATAGACTAACCTGTTAACAGTATGAAACAAAACAGCATCAGCCCTAGACTGATCAAAACTGTAACATAATCCTTATGTAAGCAAAAACTATATACAAGTCTTGCAGAATTTAGTCTGCACTGGGACGGGCGCCCAGCATCCTCTACGGACTAGGAGAAAAAGATTTACCGGTAGGTATAAAATCTTATTTTCTCTTACGTCCTAGAGGATGCTGGGGACTCCATAAGGACCATGGGGATTATACCAAAGCTCCAGACCGGGCGGGAGAGTGCGGATGACTCTGCAGCACCGATTGAGCAAACATGAGGTCCTCATTAGCCAGGGTATCAAACTTGTAGAATTTTGCAAAAGTGTTTGAACCTGACCAAGTCGCCTCTCGGCAAACTGTAATGCCGAGACGCCTCGGGCAGCCGCCCAAGAAGAGCCCACCTTCCTAGTGGAATGGGCCTTTACCGAATTTGGTAACGGCAATCCAGCCATAGAATGAGCCTGCTGAATCGTGTTACAGATCCATCGAGCAATAGTCTGCTTAGAAGCAGGAGCGCCAATCTTGTTGGCTGCATACAGGACAAATAGAGCCTCTGTTTTCCTAACCCGAGCCGTCCTGGCTACATACATTTTTAAGGCCCTGACTACATCAAGGGAAGTGGAATCCTCCAAGTCCCCCGTAGCCACGGGCACCACAATAGGCTGGTTCATATGAAAAGATGAAACCACCTTTGGCAAAAATTGAGGACGAGTCCTCAATTCTGCTCTATCCGCATGGAAAATCAGATAGGGGCTTTTGTGAGACAAAGCCGCCAATTCGGATACCCTCCTTGCAGACGCCAAGGCCAACAACATGACCACTTTCCAAGTGAGAAATTTTAATTCCACTGTTTGAAGAGGTTCAAACCAGTGTGACTTAAGGAACTGTAACACCACGTTAAGGTCCCATGGCACCACTGGAGGCACAAAAGGAGGCTTTATGTGCAGCACTCCCTTTACGAAAGTCTGGACTTCTGGGAGAGAAGCCAATTTCTTCTGAAAGAAAATTGATAGCGCCGAAATCTGTACCTTAATGGAGCCTAATTTCAGGCCCATATCCACTCCTGTCTGCAGAAAGTGGAGAAGACGGCCCAGATGGAAATCTTCCGTAGGAGCATTCTTGGCCTCACACCAAGATACATACTTTCCCCAGATACGGTGATAATGCTTCGCCGTCACCTCCTTCCTAACCCTCATCAGAGTAGGGATGACTTCTTCCGGAATGCCTTTTCCAGCTAGGATTCAGCGTTCAACCACTATGCCGTCAAACGTAACCGCAGCAAGTCTTGGAACACGCAGGGCCCCTGTTGCAACAGGTCCTCTCTGAGAGGAAGAGGCCACGGATCTCCTGTGAGCATATCCTGAAGATCTGAATACCAGGCCCTTCGAGGCCAATCCGGAACAATGAGTATTGTCCGCACTCTTTTTCATCTTATGATTCTCAATATCTTTGAGATGAGTGGAAGAGGAGGAAACACATAGACCAACCGAAACACCCACGGTGTCACCAGGGCGTCTACCGCTACTGCCTGAGGGTCCCTTGACCTGGCACAATACCTCCGAAGCTTCTTGTTGAGGTGTGACGCCATCATGTCTATTTGAGGAAGTCCCCAATGACTTGTTATCTCTGCAAAAACTTCTTGATGAAGTCCCCACTCTCCTGGATGGAGATCGTGTCTGCTGAGGAAGTCTGCTTCCCAGTTGTCCACTCCCGGAATGAAGACTGCAGTCAAAGCGCTTACATGATTTTCCGCCCAGCGAAGAATCCTGGCGGCTTCCGCCATTGCCACTCTGCTCCTTGTTCCGCCCTGTCGGTTTACATGAGCCACGGCTGTGACGTTGTCTGACTGAATCAGAATCGGTAGGTCGTGAAGAAGATTCTCCGCTTGACGCAGGCCGTTCTATATGGCCCTCAATTCCAGTACGTTGATGTGAAGACAAGCCTCCTGGCTTGACCATAGTCCTTGACAGTTTCTTCCTTGTGTGACTGCTCCCCATCCTCGGAGGCTCGCGTCCGTCGTCACCAGAACCCAGTCCTGAATGCCGAACCTGCGACCCTCTAGAAGGTGAACACTCTGCAGCCACCACAGGAGAGACACCCTGGCCCTGGGGGACAGGCTGATTTTCTGATGAATATGAAGATGGGACCCGGACCACTTGTCCAGAAGATCCCACTGAAAAGTCCTGGCATGAAACCTGCCGAAGGGGATGGCCTCGTAGGACGGCACCATTTTCCCCAGCACTCGAGTGCATTGATGGACTGACACCCTTTTCGGTTTCAACAGTTCTCTGACCAAGTTCTGGAGTTCCTGGGCTTTTTCCATTGGGAGAAAAACCCTCTTTTGTTCCGTGTCCAGAATCATGCCTAAGAACGATAGCCGAGTTGTTGGCACCAAATGTGAATTTGGTAGATTCAGAATCCAGCCGTGTTGCTGCAGCACTCTCAGGGAGAGCGCCACGCTTTTCAACAACTGACCTCTTGATCTCGCTTTTATCAGGAGATCGTCCAAGTACGGGATAATTGTGACTCCCTGCCTGCGCAGGAGTACCATCATTTCCGCCATTACCTTGGTGAAAATCCTCGGGGCCGTGGAAAGCCCAGACGGCAACATCTGAAACTGGTAATGTCAGTCCTGTACAGCGAATCTCTACGCCTGATGGGGGGATATATGGGGACATGAAGGTACGCGTCCTTTATGTCCAGTGACACCATAAAATCCCCCCCTCCAGGCTGGAAATAACTGCCCGGAGCGATTCCATCTTGAATGTGAACTTTTTCAAGTACAGGTTCAGGGATTTTAAATTTAGAATGGGTCTGACCGAGCCATCCGGTTTCGGGACCACAAATAGGGTTGAATAGTACCCCTTCCCCTGTTGACCTAGGGGAACCTCGACCACCACTTGTTGTTGACATAGTTTTTGAATCGCAGCTAAAACCATCTCCCTCTCTGGGGGAGAAGCCGGTAGAGCCGATTTGAAAAACCGGCGAGGAGGCATGTCTTCAAATTCTAGCTTGTAGCCTTGGGATACAATTTCCATTGCCCAAGGATCCATGTCCGACTGAACCCAGACCTGGCTGAAGAGTCGAAGACGTGCCCCCACCGGCGCAGACTCCCTCAGTGGAGCCCCCCAGCGTCATGCGGTGGATTTGGCAGAAGCCGGGGAGGACTTCTGCTCCTGGGAACTAGCCGTAGCAGGCTGCTTTTTCCCTCTTCCCTTACCTCTGGCGAAGAAGGAAGAGCCCCGACCTCTTCTGGACTTATGCGACCGAAAGGACTGCATCTGATATTGCGGTGTTTTCTTTCGCTGTGGGGAAACATAAGGTAAAAAGGTAGATTTGCCCGCGGTAGCTGTGGAAACCAGGTCCGCGAGACCTTCCCCAAATAAATCCTCACCTTTGTAAGGCAAAACTTCCATATGCTTCTTTGAGTCGGCATCACCCGACCATTGACGGGTCCACAGGGCTCGCCTAGCAGAAATCGCCATTGCGTTGGCTCTCGAATCTAGCAGACCAACGTCTCTCTGAGCGTCTCTCATATATAAGACTGCGTCTTTAATGTGACCTAAGGTCAATAAAATGGTATCCCTATCCAGGGTGTCAATGTCAGCTGACAAGGTATCCGTCCAAGCCGCAACAGCGCTACAAACCCGAGCCGACGCTATTGCCGGTCTGAGCAAGGTCCCCGTACGTGTATAAATAGATTTTAAGGTAGTTTCCTGTCTGCGATCAGCAGGATCCTTGAGGGCAGCCGTGTCTGGAGATGGCAGCGCCACCTTTTTGGACAAGCGCGTTAATGTCTTGTCCACCCTGGGTGAGGATTCCTACCGTACCCTGTCCTGCGCAGGGAAAGGATACGCCATAAGAATTCTCTTGGGAATCTGCAGTTTCTTGTCTGGAGTTTCCCAAGCCTTTTCAAATAACGCGTTCAGCTCATGAGATGGGGGAAAGGTTACCTCAGGTTTCTTTTCCTTAAACATGTGTACCCTCTTGTCAGGGACAGAGGGTCATCAGCCAGAGGCGGAACTACCGGCAGTGCAAGCAGTGCGTTGCACTGGGGCCCGCCTCTGTTCAGGGGCCCAAGCATGTATTGAGTCAAACTGACTCATTACATGCCGCTGTGCGCTGCGGGCAACCGCTGCCCGCAGCGCACAGCCGCCCGGAGAGAGAGGAGAGGAGCGGCGCGCACTGCAGCGGTACGGGGTAAGGTGGAGGACGGAGGTGAAGGAGGGAGCCGCAGCAGCGCTTTGTTACTGGTGGAGGCGCTGCTGCTGCTGCTCCTCTGCTTCACTATAGGCTGTCTCTGAGAACAGCCTATAGTGAAGCAGAGGGGCAGCAGCAGCAGCGCCTCCACCAATAACACAGCGCTGCTGCGGCTCCCTCCTCCACCTCCCTCCTCTTTCTTCTCTACTGCCCGGGAAGCTGCACAAGGAGCATGAGCCAACAGAGAGGGTAAGTATAATTTTTCTTTCTTTCTTTCTTTCTTTCTTTCTTTCTTTCTTTCTTTCTTTCTTTCTTTCTTTCTTTCTTTCTTTCTTTCTTTCTCTTTTTTTATTTGTTGGGACTGCCTGCCGCAATGTGTAAAAAGGGAGAATCAGCCTGCCGCAATGTGTAAAAAGGGGGGACTGCCTGCCGCTATGTATAAAAATGGGAAATCTGCCTGCCGCTATGTATAAAAATGGGGAATCTGCCTGCCGCAATGTGTAAAAAGGGGGAATCTGCCTGCCGCTATGTGTAAAAAGGGGGAATCTGCCTGCCGCAATGTAAAAATGGGGAATCTGCCTGCCGCAATGTGTAAAAAGGGGGAATCTGCCTGCCGCAATGTAAAAATGGGGAATCTGCCTGCCGCAATGTGTAAAAAGGGGGAATCAGCCTGCCGCAATGTGTAAAAATGGGGAATCTGCCTGCCGCTATGTATAAAAATGGGGAATCTGCCTGCCGCTATGTGTAAAAAGGTAGAATCTGCCTGCCGTAATGTGTAAAAAGGGCACGCTGTCTGCCATTATGTGTAAAAAGTGTATGCTGTCTGCCGTAATGTGTAAAATGAGGATGCTGTCTGCCGTTATGTGTAAAAAGTGTATGCTGTCTGCCGTAATGTGTAAAATGGGGACGCTGTCTGCCGCTATGTGTAACGAGGGCACGCTGTCTGCCGCTATGTGTAACGAGGGCACGCTGTCTGCCATTATGTGTAAAAAGTGTATGCTGTCTGCCGTAATGTGTAAAAAGGGGATGCTGTCTGCCGCTATGTGTAACGAGGGCACGCTGTCTGCCATTATGTGTAAAAAGTGTATGCTGTCTGCCGTAATGTGTAAAATGGGGACGCTGTCTGCCGTAATGTGTAAAAAGTGCACGCTGTCTGCCGCTATGTGTAACGAGGGCACGCTGTCTGCCGTTATGTGTAAAAAGTGCACGCTGTCTGCCGTTATGTGTAAAAAGGGGAATCTGTTCGCTGTAAGGTGTAAAAGGGTCTCTACCTGGTGTAGTGGTGCTACTGTGCGGCGTAATTTGAAGAATGGAGACTACTGTGCACCGTTTTATGAATTGGTATTATTTTGTGGACACACCCCTTCCCCACGAAGCCACGCCACTATGTATTTTTGCGCGCGCCTACGGCGCGCACTGCCCATGGGGTGGACTTGGATGGGATGGGGGGGGGGCCAAAGCATTTTGTCGCACCTGGGCCCACCGCTTGCTTGTTCCGCCACTGTCATCAGCGATATGTAAAACATCCTTTATTGCAATAATCATATAATGAATACTTTTGGCCACCCTTGGGTGTAACCCTGCATCATCGTAGTCGACACTGGAATCAGAATCCGTGTCGGTATCAGTGTCTGCTACTTGGGACAGGGGACGTTCCCGAGACCCTGAAGGGCCCTGTGACACCGCCAAAGCCATGGATTGACTCCCTGTTCTATCCCTGGACTCTGCTTTGTCCAACCTCTGATGTAATAAAGACACATTTGCGTTTAAAACATTCAGCATATCCATCCAATCATGTGTCGGCGTCGCCGACAGAGACACCACAATCATCTGCTCCACCTCCTCCTTAGAAGAGCCTTCTGCTTCAGACATGCCGACACACGCGTACCGACACCCCCACACACTCAGGGATATATCTATATGGAGACAATTCCCCAATAAGGCCCTTTGGAGAGACAGAGAGAGAGTATGCCAGCACACACCCAGCGCCAACTGACACTGGAAACCAATTCCCAGACAAAACAGCGCTTTTATATAAATATACACTCACTGCGCCAATAAAAAGTTTCCCCCCCCCCCTCTTTTTTGCCCTCTGTCACCGTGTTCAGCAGGGGAGAGTCCGGGGAGCCAGCTTCTCTGCAGTGTGCTGTGGAGAAAATGGCGCTGGTTAGTGCTGGAGGACCAAGCTCCGCCCCCTCAGCGGCGGGCTTCGGTCCCGCTCAATTTTTCTATACTGGCGGGGGATTCTACAATATAGTGCCTCCGCAGCCTCTATATTATTATTAGCTAGTCCCAAGAGGTTTATAATTGCTGCCCAGGCCCCCCCCCCCCCCCCTGCGCCCTGCACCCTTCAGTGTCCGCTGTGTGTGTTGTGTGTGGGAGCAATGGCACGCAGCGTTACCGCTGCGCGTTACCTCAGAGAAGATCTGAAGTCTTCAGCTGCCTTTGAAGTCTTCTTTCTTCTTATACTCACCGGGCTTCTATCTTCCGGCTCTGTGAGGAGGACGGCGGCGCAGCTCTGGGACAAACGGCGAGGGTGAGACCTCCGTTTCGACCCTCTGGAGCTAATGGTGTCCAGTAGCCTAAGAAGCAGAGCCTATCATTTAAGTAGGTCTGCGTCTCTCCCCTCAGTCCCACGATGCAGGGAGCCTGTTGCCAGCAGTGCTCCCTGAAAATAAAAAACCTAACAAAATTCTTTTATCAGAGAAACTCAGTAGAGCTCTCCTGTAATGCACCCAATCTCCTCTGGGCACAGAATCTAACTGAGGTCTGGAGGAGGGGCATAGAGGGAGGAGCCAGTGCACACCCATTCTAAAGTTCTTTATAGTGCCCATGTCTCCTGCGGAGCCAGTCTATACCCCATGGTCCTTACGGAGTCCCCAGCATCCTCTAGGATGTAAGAGAAAGATACTTTGAAGTGCTTTCAAACAGCATTCCAGCTGTGAGTGTATTGTTTGGGGGGCGACCCCAATAACAGTGGTCACAGGAGAGGTGGTGGCATAACTCCATAAATCTATTATAGTGTTAAATTGGAACCCATTTATTGTTACACATTGTAAATATTGTAACAGAATTACACTATTTTCAGAGTTGCCTACCCTCCCTCATTCTGCAGGAGACTCCCTGAAATAGTAGCAATCTCCCTCACTCCCTGAATAGACCAGCAATCTCCCTGATTTTACTTTACATTCTTGGGGTAAACAAATAAATCAGAGATACATACATTCAAATGAGTTCATCAGTGTGATTTCCCTGCATTGTTATAAGGCACAATGATCCCTATGGCTACATGCATTATAAATAAGGTTTCTCTTGACCACTTACAGTACGTGGAAGCTTTTCTAAAACACAATACATGAACAATTCCTAAAAAAATCTCAGTGTCTTTTCTTCAACAAGTAGATCTTACGAACTTTGGGGCTCATTTACATTTGGATGTAAGTCATTTTTATGACACGCCTCCCAGATGTAGCAGTACGCGTCCGCGCTGATAGGTGTTACTTTCACAATCTCTCTGAAATGCTTTTTCAAAAGTAGGCAAGTATGACTATTTTTGTTGTCTTTTTCTTTTGCATATTATTGAATCAATACCTGTGAGGACTAAGAGGAGCACAGTCTTACAGGGGAGTAAGGTTACCCTTTATTTTCCAGTCATAGCGCCGTCTTCTATCCTATCATTTTTTCAGTATTTGAGAGTATGTGTCTCAATTTATCCCCTCCAGCGCATTTCCTCTCCAAATGCTATAAACTCCTGATTGAAAATAAGTTCCCGGCCCTCACTAAATACACTAGTGATTGGGTTAAGGATCTGAAGATTGAACTGATAGAGGAGGACTAGACTAATTGTTTTCAGGTCATCTTTGTTAGTTTGATTAGTTACTCTGCGCTTGAGATGCAGTTCAAAGTTTTAACGTGTTGGTACAGGTGCCCTCTGACACTTGCCAAAATGTTTCCTGGTGTACCAGATCTATGTTGGTGCTGTAACACCGAAACGGGCTCCCCGCTACGTATCTGGTGGGATTGTCAATTGCTTCGCCCCTTCTGGAATAATGTAATTACAATTTCTAAACTGATGGAACCCAAGGTCTCCTCTGAACCTGTATTTTAATAGTGCGGCTAAGGCAGTAATCCCTGTCCATTGGCGTAATGTCGCCCCTCCCACGGTCAAGAGTGGTTTACTAGAATAGCTATGTATATGTCAATGGAAGAACTACGGCTGACACCTGAAAACCAAAAGGGGTTTATAGCTACTTGGTCTCCCTGGCTTGACTTCAAGTCTTCAAAGACATATTTACTACATACGCACTAAACATGAATCTCAAATACTGGGTCCTCCTTTCGGATCCTATTAAGGTTTTTTTTTTTATATTACAAAGAGACCCTTACGCTTGTCGGTCTAATCTGATAAATTGATATTCCACGCAGCGTTTTTCCCTCCCGCCTCTCTCTTGCTTCCTTTTTCCATATTCTTCTCTGCTCTTCTTTCCTTTCTTTTTTTCTACTTTTTGATTTGTTTGTTAGATTTAATAATGAATAGGTGGAGGGCGTGGTCTGGCCGGCAGCAAGGAAATACATGTCCCTGGGGAGCTCCAGCCTGCTCTACCCCCATTTTTAGCCCTAACTTGGGCCCCTGGCCACCCAACAGCCCAGAAACTGCCCCCTGGTCCCTCTGAACCACCCTGCTGCGAAGGGCCGAGGTCGCGGAATCGGGGGGGACCTGCGCTGCCCCCTGCGGATTGCGGCCTACCTCGGTCCCAAAGCCGGGGCCTCGATTTTGGACGAGGGCCGCCGAGAGCGGCCGACGGCCAGGCCCGGCCCGATCGGCACTGCGGACACCCCATCTCACCTGGACGCTGCTCCCCGGCCCCGGAAGACCTCGGTGCCCTGGAGGAGAGGGGGGAAAGGAGACCCTGCACAGCTAATCGGCCGGGACGCCTGTTACCGGCGGGCGGCGGCCATCTTGCGGTTGGCGCCGCTCAGCACCTGTTACCTCCTGCAGCAAGCAGAGCTTATATTCCTGGGGCCCGGCTCTCTGCTCTCTCCTTCTGCCCGCCAGCAGGACAGTATCCAACCCGTGGAGGACAGCGGACGGCTGGGGGACCTGCAGAGGGAGCTGAGGCCTGCAGCTGGATGGCGGACATCTTGTGATTGGCACCATATCCACACTGCTCCACAGCTGGGAGCTGAATGTTACACTGCAGTCCCTGACTAAATCTTTCCCCATTGGGAGATGGGAGAATGGGGTGGACGACAGCTGATCTAAACGGCAGTGTGCAGCCAGATTATTTGGAGACTTTACCTGTTTCAATTTGGATCTAACAATCTGGACTTGGGCTGAGCGGCTCCTACTAGCCGGGACTCTCCCGTCACGGTTGTTGCCAGGTGGGGATAGTGAGGTGCATCGGCCCAAGGGACTCCTGGGCTAGTTTGATTTTTCTCTCATCGACACAGCTCTGCTGGAGCTCAAACACGGTGGCCATCTTGGAGGTGGCAGGCGAGCCTTCTTTCAACACTGATGCTACATAGCCCCTGCTCTCTCTCCCCGGAACCACAGTGCAGCCTCCAGCTTATATCACTGCACATCTGCCGGCCGCTTTGAGGGAAGAGGATCTTTGGGATCGTGCTGTACCCGCCGGTCCCTGACATCGCACACTACCTGCCGACAGATCGGTTGGAGGACAAGCTCCGGTGCCACATTGCAATACACAGCTCCGCTCACATACAGACGACTGGGTAAGATTGTGGGACCACTTATCCTTGTATCTCCCTCCGACGCTGCCGGGTCCTTCCTCTCCCCGCCTCTGGTGTCACGCTGCTATCCATTGCTACACGTGCCGCTCATCGTTTGTCGGCTGCCCTACGAAGATAATGATGGGGTCACTGGCCCTCATCTACCCCACTCTGCTGTCTGAGATGCTGGCCTAGCAACACAATTTGTCCCATCTGGACCGCGATAGTTTTCTTTATACCTTTCCCTTTTTTACTTAAACATACCTCCGACAAACAACGTCTGTGTCTCTTTTTACATTTGTGATACCCCGCCTACCCTCTTCACTTCCCCGTGATGGCGCAGAGAAACAAGAAAAACGCGTAGGCCCCCACAAATTTTTTTGGACAAATCTAAGGGTCCCCTGACTCCTGCATTGATCACGGATTCTCCTTCCTCCTCCTGCTCATTGGAGACGGGTATTGACCCACAGATCCAAGCAGTTATGACCAGTTTACTTGAAGGGGTGCAGTCCGCCTTTAAGCAAGAACTCTCCACAGCTATAGCAGAGTTCAAATCTGATCTCACGACCCTTGGTAATCGTACGGACGCTCTTGAATCGAAGACAGACGACCTTTGCAGCTCTCAGCAACGGCTTGACTCGGAGCTCTCCAGACTCCATGACGAGCTGGAGGACCTCAAAGAACGTCAAGAAGATCAAGAGAATCGCTCCCGTAGCAACAATCTACGCATCCGTAATGTGTCGGAATCAGTCCTTAGCTCTGCACTGCCATCCTTCCTGAAAGACTTCTTTCAGCACGTCGTACCTGGCCTTTCAGATGCTGATTGCCTTTTTGATAGGGCCCACAGAGCGCTCCGAGCAAAACCGACCCCGACTCAGCCACCTAGGGATGTTATAGTTCGGCTACACTATTTTCGCTCAAAGGAACGTATTCTGATGTCACTATGAGACTCTCCAGTGATCAACTTCAGGGATATGCAACTGCAAGTTTTTCAGGATCTAGCCCCCTCCAACATCCAAAAGAGACGGGACTTACAGCCTGTTACTCGTATACTGCGCCAGCAACAAATACG
The DNA here is from genome assembly GCF_028390025.1 of Pseudophryne corroboree. Classification (NCBI taxonomy): domain Eukaryota; kingdom Metazoa; phylum Chordata; class Amphibia; order Anura; family Myobatrachidae; genus Pseudophryne; species Pseudophryne corroboree. The sequence continues at coordinate 1,036,083,997 of NC_086445.1, forward strand.
ATAGAGATGGGGATTTCCTTTCATGTTGCAAGTTACAGCGAACAACTCTACTCACTCTGTCAAAACCTTAAATCAAGGACAGGATCTGTTGGCTAAACTTGGTCTCCTCCCTGCACCACCATCTGATGGGGGGACTGCCTCTTCCTCTGGGCCACGACGTTCCCAGATCCCTATGCCTGAATGGACGAGGGTAACTCGTCACCGCAATGACACCAATGACCCCCCTTGATTTTGGCGAACTCTTCTCTGAATACATTTGAATAGCTCTCAACTTTATTGAAATGTGTCTCCTGATAAGAGGAGACTCTTGCTATCACCTTCTATCTTTTCATGTGTTTACCATGAGCCTTGATATTGCGCACCAAGGTTTAAAGTTTATCATATGTTACGCCTAGCCTGATAATACTACGCTGGGCTTGTCCCGTTTGCCTTGTCTCCCCTTGCTTCCCTTGTCCCCCCCCCCCTACCCCCCCCCCCCCCCCCATTTTTTATTTTTCTTATTGATTGATTGATTGTTTGGTTATGACACAGTATGCTTTTGTTTGTTTATAGTTTTTCGTATTATGGGTTACATTATTGTATCTTCGGCCCCAGCCGACTCAACTGTTGCGGTCCAGAGGGACCCGGTTCTCCTGCATTAGTTTACTGTTCCCACTACCCCCGTGCTCCCTTTATTTGTTATTTCACAGTATGCTGTCTTATAAATGTGTAGCGGTCCTTGACTGGGACCCTATAATTCAGGGTTTTCTATCGTATGGGTTCTCCATCTCTTTCTTTTCTTCTATATTTCTGATTCCTGTTCTTTGTTGTTCTTCTTCTTTCCTTTTCTTTCTTCCCCGGGACGGGTTTCCACTGTTCCTCTTTTGCTCTTTGGTGTCACATGGCGCTTAAACTGTATTCTATAAATGTTAACGGGCTAAATTCTCCCAAGAAACGTACTGTGATGCTATCCGCCTGTCGGAGAGAGAAGGCTGATATAGTATTCCTCCAAGAGACCCATTTCACCGGTACACACTCTCAACTTCACGGTAAACAATTTACCCAGACCTTTTTTGCCTCTGCTGCTTGTAAAAAAAGGGGGGTAGCTATACTGATTCATCGCAATATCCCATTTGTCCACACTACAACCATAGCTGACCCTGACGGCCGGTACCTGATAGTGATCGGCACGATCCGCATTGATATTCTAACACTCGTGTCTGTATACGCCCCAATCAAGACCAATCCTGTTTTTTTCGCAAGCTCTTTTTGCATCTCAATAGAGTAGCGCAAGGCCACATTATTCTAGGTGGGGACTTTAACACTGTGCTTGACCCCTTCTTAGATAAATCCACTCCTCCTAATACTAAGAAGGAAGCGTCTCCATCTGATGCGGCCCTTACATTGACATCCTCCCTCACACGCCTTGATTTACAAGACACTTGGCATCTTAAACACTCCAACGCTAGAGACTACACCCACTTCTCTGCACCTCATCAGCACTACTCTCGAATAGATATGATACATGCCTCTCGCTCAATCTCGACGCTGATATCTGATTCAGGCATCACTCCCTGTTCCTGGACGGACCATGTGGGAGTGTATATCCTGATTGATCTCTATAGAACCCCTAATAAGTCCCATAAATGGCGTCTTGATGGTACTCTCCTTTCGCACCCCTCCACTCTTTCAGACACTAAACTGAACCTAAAAATTTTTTTTGAGGAAAACGCTTCCCCAGAAGTCTCTCCTAGCCTAGTTTGGGAAGCACACAAAGCTACTGTTGGCGGCCAATTTATGTCTAAGGCCTCAGCCATACGTAAGAAAGCAGCACAGGAAGTTTCCTCATTGGAATCTCAAATTACTGCGCTTCTAGCCCAGCACAAAATTGCCCCGTGCGACTCCCTACTCTCCCAGATAAATAACCTCAGAGGTCAGTTAAACACCCTTTTATCGCGGAGAGCGGCAGCTATACTACAGAAGCTCCATCAAAAATTTTATGATAAAGCGGATAAAATAGATAGCCTTTTAGCTAATAAATTACGAAGTAAGCGAGCTATGGGATTGATAGATAAACTACATTCTTCTACGTTAGACGCTCTCACTTATGATCCTAAATTGATGGTGGAGGAATTTCGGAACTATTACAGCTCCTTATATAATCTCCCTACCCCCCCTCTTCCCTCCGATGGTCCGGAGGGAGCATGTTCATATTTGTTGGGTGCCCCCTTGCCGGGTTTGACAGAGCAACAGATTTCTCTTCTTAATGCGGATATATCGCTGGAAGAGACGGTTGCCGCTATCAAATCTATGCGGTCGTCAGCTGCTCCTGGTCCAGATGGCTTTACCACTCAGTATTACAAGACATTCCATACGGAATTAGCTCCATATCTTACCTCGCTCTTTAATAGTGTTTTAGAGGGAGCATCATTTGCGCCAGCGACTGTACAAGCTGACATTATTGTGATTCCGAAACCAGAAAGGGATTCAACACATTGTTCCAACTATCGTCCGATTTCTTTGCTAAACGTAGATCTTAAGATATATGCTAAAATCTTAGCCAACCGCTTAGCTCCCCTACTTACACGACTGATACACCCGGACCAAGTGGGTTTCATTTCTGGCCGCCAGGCCTCCGATAATACCAGGAGAGCCATAGATTTGATCCACTCTATCCATAAACAGAAATTATCCTCGCTGTTGCTAGCATTAGATGCCGAGAAGGCTTTTGACAGAATTTCCTGGCCCTTTGCTTTCTCAGTGCTCCGGAGGATGGGTTTCTCTGGCAAATTCCTAGAAGGTGTCTCGGCGCTTTACAGATCCCTTACTGCCACGGTTTCTGTTAATCGCCTCACCTCTTCCGCATTCAATATCACTAACGGCACCAGACAAGGATGCCCGCTTTCCCCCTTGCTATTCGCCCTGGTTATGGAACCGCTGGCAGCACGGATCCGAGCTAATAAAGATATAGCTGGAGTGCGGGTGGGCCCTACTGAACATAAAATTGCGTTATACGCAGACGATGTTCTAATATCTCTGGGATCCCTATCTCAGTCGTTACAGCCACTCCTTTCTGAGATAGACCTCTATTCTAAACACTCAGGTTATAAACTTAATACGAGTAAGACTGAAGTATTGAACTTTTATATCCCCGGCCCGATTAAACTATCTTTAGAAAACTCCTTTCCATTTCAATGGCACAAGCGAAAGATTAAATACCTAGGTATCTTTCTAACGTATAGCCATCATCAAATTTACCAAGCTAATTTCCCTAGGCTTCTAGATCGAATCAAATCGGACCTGTCTTCTTGGTCTAGCCTCTTTATCTCCTGGATAGGTAGGGTAAATTTGGTGAAGATGAACGTGCTCCCTCGGATACTTTACCTGTTCCAGACCCTCCCGATATTTATCCCTCCATCTGTTTTTAAATTCTTGCAATTCCATACGTCACAATTCATATGGGCGAATAAGCGTCCCCATGTCCGACTGAAACTTTTACAACGCCCCACCTTTAGTGGCGGCCTAGGCATCCCAGATTTAAGAAGATATTATCTCGCTACACAGCTCTCACATTGTGTACAATGGTGCAACCCCGAATCTAAAAGAGTCTGGGTGGCTATAGAAACCGCTGAGGTGGGTCTCTCTACTCTCTCTTCTCTTCTCTGGCTTTCGAAATCCTGCCGCCCCAGGACTATAGCATCCCATCCCGTGGTCTCCCGCTCACTAACGATTTGGGACTTTGCTAATAGGAATTATGGCTTAGCCCCAACCCCATCCCCTATCATCCCAATATTACACAACCCTACATTCCCTCCTGGCACAAATAAATCATTGTTTGCTCCTTGGCGAGATAGAGGTATTCTATATCTGAATGATATTACCAGGGATACTAGTTTTCCACAGTTTTCTCAGATTCAAGAAACTATTGATATTCCCTCTAAATATTTCTATCAATTTTTACAACTCAGACATTTTCACTCCTCCATGGGCCGCGTCCTCTCTAGTAGATCCCTGACCACGTTTGAGACTATATGTTTCAGACGTCACTCGACCAAGGGCCTAATTTCCCTCTTATATACTGCTCTCACTGGGGACGCTCCCTCTCAGCGGGATCCCCATGAGAGAGCATGGGAGACGGACCTAGGCTCGGCTTTGGATGATGAGGAATGGTCTGAGGCCTGGAGCAACGCGGCGTCTAGTTCCATCTGCGTTAGAATTAAAGAGAATGTCTATAAATTATTATATAGATGGTACTATGTACCATCTCGCTTGAGCAAAATGTACCCGGATACGTCGGATAGATGCTGGAGAGGATGTGGCGCAGAGGGCTCTTTCCTACACATCTGGTGGTCATGTCCTAAAATTGTGCATATGTGGAGGGAAGTGATTAACTTTATATCTAGCTTGCTGCAGATCTCTATTCCTTCTGACCCCAAATACATTCTTCTCCCCTTAAACCTACCAACACTAACCAAATTTCAAAATAAATTGTTACGTCATATAGTATCCGCAACAACATGTCAACTAGCTGCAGATTGGAAAAACCCTGTCCCGCCTTCCATGCAATCTATAATTGCCCGTATTTGGTATGTTTATCGCATGGACTATATGACTAGCATCATAAACTGCTCTCCTACGTCATTCGAGAAAATTTGGAGCCCATGGCTGGCTACCCAGCATGCCCCTTCACCCTTTACTCTGTGATACCCTGCACCATATTTGATGAGACCCTCCCGGGGATTCTACTCTATTCTTTTCTGTCCATTTTTCTTCTTTTTTCTTTTCTTCCCTGTCTTTTTTCTCTCTGACCCTCTTCTACTCTTACTTCTTAATGTTAGTCAGGTAGCTGCGCTACTGACTGGCCCCCTTTTTCTATTTTACACTACCAGCTCTCTGGGTTAAAAATGGGTCACTGTTTTTTTTTTTTCAATCATCTGTATAACCACCAAATGTTACGTTATACCTTCAATGTACCTTGTTGAAACCATTACCTGTTGGTATCTGATTGTATTTTTGATCCCATGAATAAAAATTATTGGGGAAAAAAAAAATAATAATGAATAGGTGGGATTTGTTTGTGTGATCTACAGGTCAATAGTTTTATGGGGACCATTGCTTTTGATTATTGGATTTTAACTAGAGATGAGCGGGTTCGGATTTACTCGGTTCTTAACGCCAGAATTATCGCAAGTTCTTTTTTTCTGGATTTTTCTTATTGGCTAACCAAAACACGTGACGTTCGTGAGCCAATAAGGAGATTCAGGTAAATCCGAGTAAATCCAAGTAAAACCGAACCCGCTCATCTCTAATTTTAATGTATGTCTGATTTATCTTTGCTCGAAATTTGATGCTGTTTTTTGTGTACCGAGTCCCCTTGATATGCCTGCTCATATGTCTGCATGTCTAATGGTGTTTTCTATATTAAAAACCAATAAACACTTATTGCAAAAAAAAAAAAAAAACATGTTGTGTATCCAAAAGCCTTGGAATAGCAACATTGATAACAGAATGAAAACTTTAAACTCAACTCACAATGGACAGTAAAAGTCGTTAAACTGAACAGAAAGAAAAGCTGGGGATCAGGGCTACCGGCGACACCCCAAAAACAAAACGGCACTGGGTGACCACCTCATGGGCGTGTAGGAAGAGCTGCTATGCTGCTAATTACTTTTAAAATGCTGATAGCTACATCCAACTCATTGATAACTTAATAACTGAAAAATGGAGACCTGGGTGATGCCGAGTGCTTTAAGTACTGTATATGTATATTCATTTTTGTGTTATGATTTTTCATATTTTCTTTTTTATACTAGTGGAACTAAGGGCAGCAGGGGAATTCAATTAGATGCAAGTTTGATCCTGCGACCGAAATTCACTGCAAATTCATATAGCAAATTACATTTGCAATTTAATTGCAAACTCAAATTTCTTTTTTAAGAGAAATTGTTCGCAGCCCCTGAGCAGGTGAAAATGTCTGGAAAATCTGTAGGCATTTGGAAGTTTTCACTTAGCTTAATTGGGCCAATAATTAAAGTCAATCATGGTATTTTAAAAAAAAAAATAATGTCCTCAAATTACCCCCAAATCACAGTTTTTCTACTTTTTTTATTTGCATTTTTTGCTTAATTCCTTAATTAAACAAAATTTGTAAGCTTTCAACATTATTTAACTTTTTATTTCAAAAAGCACAAATCAGCCATTTGACACCTTTTAAAAGCATCCAGTACTTTCCTTGTGCCCACTAACAGCCTTCTGTATGGTCCTGCTAATGAAGTTGTCACTTTTGGAATGTTTCCCCCACTTTTTGATGCTCTTTTGGCTTTTTGGAGAAAATTCTCTCAACCTTGCTGCGAGTAGTACAAATTGCTATTTGTAATTGACGCGTGAGTCTCGGGTGCACATGTGAAGGTGAAGTGTGTAAGTTTCCTAGGTAAGTGTGCCTTCTGCAAACTCACACCTACAGTAATTGAATTCCACACCCATAAGACCAAGGGGTACTAAATGTAATAACCTGCAAACCGCTTGCACCGGCAGGTTTCGAGCGAGTCTGTCCAACGTTTTAAAGTAGCAATCATTGAAAAGACAAAGCCAACCTGGTTTTGTCTTTTTAATAATTGCCACTTTAAAGCATCGGCAGTTCTGAACGTTGGGTGGTACAGGGTGGTACCATTAAGAAATTACCACCAACCCACTGCTGTGGCATAATTTCTATGGGGCATTTTTGTGAAATGGTGTCAGTGGCATAACTGTGTGTCGCATATGATAATGTCGATATTATCTTAAACTATAAAGCTATACCTCTAGATACACTAGTACCTTGGAGCCGCTATGGCCGCTAGACTGAATATACACGCTACGCACTTTGCACGCTATTTGTGTACGAAGTTCCGTAAGTTGTACAGTCTTAACGTACCAATGCCGCGCTGGAGGTACAAAGTACACACAGCGCGCGCACACTCAATTGATAAACTTTAAACCTTATTAGTGATACGATGCAATGATATGGTTACACTTTAAACCTTTATGCAGCAAAGCACTGCAATGATGTTATACCTTAAACCTTAAGTAGCGCTGACGGTATAAAGTACCCGCAGTGCGTACACCTTATCAATACACTCTTAAACCTTATATAGTTACATACGCTTTAAACCCTAGCAGGGAAATGAGGACACAACACCGATATGTAGTGAACCACAGGGTTCTAAGGCCACAGTGGATTATTTCAAAAGGGATAACAGTACAAATTATACACTACAGGCTAACAACATAAATCTACAACAGAATAATGGCTACAGTCAATGTACATACGTGAGAATGTTCGCTTGCGCAACCTGGACCAGTCCTCCGCTTATCAGGTAGAAAGCGTTCAGAGTCTTCTGACCAGCCAGGCAGCAACAGGCTTTTTATACACAACTTCCATACACAATATAATGGTCACTGTAATCTCATTGTCCATTGGGCACAGAGATGCATCTTTACATTACAGGAGAGGTCATAGGTTGATTCGAAAAGGTGGGCGATGTCTTTCTCAACTGCTCTTGGGGGTGGTATCCTCTGGATTCCCGCCGCATACATAATATACAGTAAATACAGTTTATATCTATATTCTACTTCTGCACATAACTATACGCTGCAACATGCGATCTTTCTCTAACCAACACCGGAATGTTACCCTTAAAATACCCTACAGCTGGATACTAGACATCACCTTCTAACCTTGGTCTGTCCCTTCCTATCATGCAAAGGCGAATCCCTTAGCCCTGGAATCATTTAAACTGTTGATACTTGCTGATGTGGTGCGGGGTGGCTATGTGAAAAATGTGCACTATTTGGGTTAAATATGTAATGTTCTGATAACCCTCTATGCGCTCACAAACCCCGCCGTAAATACCCATACCACGCGCAGGAACGTGGTAGCGAACATACGCAAATTGTGGATATGGGCACGCACGGCGGAACAAGTGCACGCGCAGCGGGCATGTGTATGGGGTTAGTACATGGTGTATGCATTACAATATTTTTCGACTTTGACAGTCCACCCTTTGGCAGTCAACAATAACTGCCACTATCTAAACATTAAACAGAAAAATATACTATACAATATCTACAGATGATTGGATGGTAGGAGGAGAGGTGTAGGTGGGAAATGTATGACCTAGTGGGATAGTAAAAGCATGTATGTATGAAATCCATGTTGAGGGACATGTATCATCGTGCCGTATATGTTCTAGATAAGCTTCGAGGTATTGCGAAGTATACATTAAATCCTTCTTAACCCGTATTAAGGGTCTGTAAGTGGGCCAACAAACACTACCGAGCTCTTTTCGTCTTCTTGTTCCAACAAATGGGGTGCACATTTAGTTGATGATACATGGAGGGGGAACACATGTGAATGCTAATATGTGGATATCACCTGTCGACTATGTGTGTCACTACCTGAAGGTTGTAGAGATGAAGATAAGAAACATATCAAAAAAATACATTCACATAACATTTGCATAATCATTCTTGGGTGCTGATTGAAGTCTTTTCCGGATGGGTGTATTTTTGCTGAGGGAAAACAAAGGAAAAACGGGTGAAAGAAACGGGCCATGGAATCACGTCTTATCACAACATGGTCTCTATTGATAGGTCATAAATTAAATCTGCTGCTGTACCAATGCCCCCGCTCCTTAAACTCATCACTTTGGTACCGTGCTTGCGCCGCATTAAAATTCGAACACACCTAAATATCAAGCCAATAATTATGACGACTCCCAGGATACAAAGGAGAAACTTTCCCACACTCATGATAACATTTTGAGCCCATTCTCCTAAACCTGAGAACCAATTGCGTGGGTTCAACCATGAGACCCAGCCGGTCAGTTCATTACTCACAGCAGTCAGGGTAAGGTTGTGTCTCCTTCGGAACTCCCACTTCAACTGCAAGATATTGTCCATCTTTTGATCTATGACCTCGGTTGGGTCATCAGTGCTGTTTGTAATATACGTGCAGCACTTCACACCATACTGAGTTGCCAAAGTGACACAGTACCTGCCTGTCACCGCTGTGATATAATTGAGGACCATCCTGTGCTGGATCAGTTCCGTTTTGTAAGCTTGCAACTCCCTTCCTGTATACCTGAAGGTGTCATCATACATCTCGGTGATATTATCTATCAGGTTTGCTAGCGCGTGGATATACCTATAATTTATAATTCCTCTGGCGGTGCGGGTGATGTCTAGCGCGAGTAGGAATTGAATCCCGGTGGATTCGTGGATTAAATCAGAGGCTGCGTGCTCTGTCCTATCTATGAGGTGTCTCTGAACGATGTGTTCATAGTGAGTATGAGTATAAGGAGCTTGAGCATCTTATCATGGGTTACGGTCATTACTTCTGGCAACACTCTTCCAATGTAACACAATCCCTCTGAGTTTGGAGCAAGCCACTTATACGCCTTCCTCCCGCATATGAAATATGCATCATCGGGGAGAACATATGGGATAGAATATGACATTACGATATTGCAAACTTTCCAAGTGAAAAATCCAATCCCTAGTTCTCTCATCTGTTCAGTACACGTATCAGGCTGTATGATATGCGCACAGTACTCTGGTGATACTTCTCCAATCCGCATGGCCTTACTTCCTAGGGTATACCTATACCGAAAATACCTTCCATCGTCGGCTATTTGGCGTATAAGTTCAGAGTCTACGGGTATCCTATCAGCTCTGTGTGAAAATGCCATGGTCTGGTTATTCCATGTCACCTCCCAATTTCCCGGCTTTCGGGAATTGGAAATGTTGAAACACACTAAGGATCTATCTACATGGTACTGGTGGAGCTTCAAACTAGGGGGCCTAGAAATATTAAATTTCTTGTCCACCGGTCTCCCACCCCTTAATTCAAGTACCTCATCTATTGCTAAAGGGTACGGTACTAGTCCTGACTTGCTCTGACCTTGAGGTACTTGTGAGCACACCCAACATTCTGTTTGGTTTAAAACCTTGCGCACTAGTGAGTGGTAATCACTCAATGGATGACGGTCCATGTTAATATTAAGGCTGGACTGACATCTTTGGATGCACCCGTCCTCAACTATGTTTTCACAATTCCTACAAATGCAATTTTCCTCAGCCAATAATCCTACACAGTGCCTCCTAGTTTCCTGACTACCAGATCGTTTTCTAATACTCGCCTTTGCTCGATGGATGTGATGCTCTTGGAATCCTACAAATCCGTCCTTGCCATCAGAACCCATTCCAGATCCTTTCTCGACCTCTCTGGTACTCTCACCGAAACAGACTGCTCTGGTCAACAACAGGGTCAACAGGAAAACCCGGAACGCAGTCTCTTGGGGTAAGTCCATCTTGTTAAGGGGAGAGAAAGGGGAACAAGAAGGGGGAGGAAAGGAGGGTAATGGGAGATGGAGAAAATAATAAAGAGGAAAAAGAAAATTGGTGCGACAACCGCCTCTGGTCTTGTTGTTCTCCGTGCTCAGGTGCCGTGACAACAGTCCTGCCTCTCAACCTTCCCGGAACAGACACTCCAGTGATACGATGTTCTCTACACTCTGTTCTTTGTCACGGGTTCTCTCTGGGTCAGCGACCTTCTTGCAGTGGGACGAGAGGACCCAAGTCTCTCTTTCGGCAACCTTTAATGCTGTCGTGCTGGTTAGTAAGACTTGGTACGGTCCTTCCCACCTGTCAATGAGGCAACCTGAGCGTAGAAAATTTCGAATCATTACATAATTCCCAGGTTCAATGTCATGACAATTACTGTTCGGTAGGTCAGGAATCACCAGCTTTAGATTTCTGTTTTGATTCCTCAGCTGCTGGCTCATCTTAACCAAATATTTTACAGTCACCTCATTATTGCATTTCAAATTATCCTGGGGGTCAATCATTACATGGGGTTGTCGACCAAAAAGAATCTCAAAGGGTGATAGGTTAAGGGGGGACCTGGGAGTGGTTCTGATGCTGTACAATACAAGTGGCAAAGCCTCTGGCCACAACAATCCAGTTTCAGCCATCACTTTGCTCAGCTTGTTCTTAATAGTGCTGTTTACTCTTTCCACCTTCGCACTCGCCTGTGGGCGGTACAGAGTATGCAGCTTGCTATTAATTCCCATTAGTTTGCACATAACCTGAAAGACTTCACCTGTAAAATGGGTACCCCTATCGCTTTCAATTATCCTAGGGATACCATATCTGCACACAAATTCCTGCACAATTTTCTTTGCAGTGAACGTAGCAGTATTTGTGGCAGTGGGGAACGCTTCTACCCAATTGGAAAACACATCAATACAGACTAACACATATTTTAAATTTCTGCAGGGTAGTAACTGTATGAAATCAATCTGTATTACCTGAAAAGGGCCGTCTGTTGGCGGGATATGGGATGGTTCTGTTGGTATTGACTTTCCAATATTCTTCCTCAAGCAGATAAGACATGTCATTGCTCTCTTACCCGCATGAGAAGAGAATCCTGGCGCACACCAGTAGGCTCTCACCAGCTTACACATACCCTCTTTGCCCAGATGAGTCAGACTGTGTGCCGCCTCAGCTAAGCTTGGAAGATATGCTCTGGGGGCTACTAGCTTACCCTGTCCATATGTCCAAAGTCCTGAGGACTCCTGGCCATACCCCTTTGACCTCCAGACTGCCTTTTCCTGTGGAGAACACAAATTTTGCATTTCACTTAATTTTTGTGTATTGACGGTGTTGAATGTCATCAGTGATGTGATATCTGTTTGTATGGGGGTGCTGGCTGCTGATTTAGCAGCTTCGTCTGCCCGGCTGTTACCAAGTGACACTGGGTCTTGACTGTAAGTGTGGGCTTTGCACTTGATAACAGCCACTCTGTCAGGTTCCTGTATCGCTGTTAGAAGCCTTTTTATGTGGGATGCATGCGCTACAGGTGTGCCAGCTGCCGTCATGAAATTTCTGAGGCGCCATAGGGCCCCCGAAATCATGCACTACTCCAAAGGCATACCTAGAATCTCTATATATATTGGCTGACTTACCCTTAGCCAATTCACACGCTCTGGTTAGGGCGACCAGCTCAGCAACTTGTGCTGAGTGCGGTGTGCCCAGGGGCTCAGCTTCTATGATACCTCTGTCATCTATGACTGCGTATCCAGTACACAAGTCTCCCGAGTCCGTCTGTCTGTGGCAACTACCGTCAGTGTAAAAAGTAAAATCTACGCCTTCCAGTGGGTTGTCACTAATGTCGGGTCTTGCAGTGAAAGTTTGGTTCAGATATTCCATACAATCATGTGTGTCAGTGTCTATACTAAATCCTCCTTCACCATCATTCTCATCCTCCACCCTTTGTGCCTGTCCAGGCACACCTGGCAGATAAGTTGCAGGATTTAGTGCGCTGCATCTCTTTATGGTGATGTTTACAGGTGCCATTAGTGCTAATTCCCACCTTGTAAACCGCGCTGATGAGACATGTCTGGTTTGGGCAGAGTTCAGTAAGGCTGACACTGCATGAGGTGTATGTATGGTCAGGTTGTGTCCTAACACTACATCTTCGCTTTTACTCACTAGCAAAGCTATCGCTGCAACACTTCGCAAGCATGTGGGGAGAGACCACGCTATGGTGTCCAACTGTGCACTGTAGTAAGCTACCGGCCTGCTGGCATCACCATGTCTCTGGGTTAGGACACCTGCCGCACACCCAGCACTTTCCGTACCGTACAATTCAAAGGGTTTCCCATAATCTGGCATGCCTAATGCAGGTGCCTGTGATAGACATTGTTTAAGTCTCTCAAATGCCAGTTCGGACTCATCTGTGTGAGAGATCCGATCTGGTTTGTTCGAGGAGACCATTTCCTGCAAAGGTAAAGCCAGTATGGAGAACCCTGGGATCCAGTTTCGGCAGTACCCACACATTCCAAGGAAAGTGCGGATCTGCTGCTGGGTTTGTGGCAGAGTCATGTCGCGAATCGCCTGTATTCTATCAGCGGTGAGGTGTCTAAGTCCTTGTGTCAAGCAATGTCCCAAATATTTTACCTTGGTCTGGTACAGCTGCAACTTATCCTTTGAAACCTTGTGTCCCGTATTAGAAAGGTGAAACAGAAGCTGTTTCGTGTCTTTCAAGGACGACTCGAGTGAATCTGAACACAGCAGTAAGTCATCTACATACTGTATTAGTACTGATCCGCTCTCAGGTTGAAAGGATTGTAAACAGTCATGCAAAGCCTGGGAGAAAATACTTGGGCTGTCAATGAAACCTTGGGGTAGGCGAGTCCATGTGTACTGTACTCCCCTGTATGTGAATGCAAACAGGTATTGGCTGTCAGGGTGCAGAGGGACCGAAAAGAAAGCAGAACAGAGGTCAATGACAGTGAAAAATTTCGCAGTAGGGGGAATTTGCATGAGAATGACAGCTGGATTTGGCACTTTGGGAATTGGCTCTCAACTATCTTGTTTATCCCCCTTAGATCCTGCACTAGCCTGTAACCCCTCCCCCCACTCTTTTTCACAGGGAAGATGGGACTATTGGCAGTGCTGGACATCCTAACTAGGATGCCCTATTGCAGCAAGCGCTCTATGACTGGGTACACTCCTAATTCCACCTCTGTTTTCAGAGGATACTGAGGGATTTTTGGAGCTATCCTACCATCTTTTACTTGCACTACTACAGGAGCTACATTCGCCATCAATCCAGTGTCTTGTCCATCTTTGGTCCAGAGGGATTCCGGTATCTGGGAGATCATTTCCTCTACCTTGGATGGACACCTGTCTATAACAGCAGTGTGTGACATCAACCTTTGTGGGGTGTCTAACATATCCTGCACTTCCTGAACGTGATTCGCGGGTATATCTAAGAAGACACCCTCAGGAGTACAATATATGACACACCTCATCTTACACAGTAAATCTTTCCCAAGTAGATTAGTCGGAGCCGATGCAGCTAGTAGAAAAGAGTGCTTGGTCTGCAAAGGCCCTATCGTAATCTCCGCAGGTCTACTTAAAGGGTAGTGTTGCACTATTCCTGTTACCCTCATTGCTGAAATTGTTTTACCCGTGGTTTTCATACCTACCGTTGAATTTAACACTGACCTGGCCGCCCCTGTATCTACAAGGAAAGGTAGTGATCTACCAGCTACATCAACTGTAACCTCGGGTTCACTACCAAGGCTAGCAATCAACTTCACTGGCTGCAGACTACAGGTGTGGCCTAACCCCTATTGTATGTTGTGACCCTCCCGCAGCACGCTGGCAGCTACAATATGTGAGGGGGGTAGCTGAGAATTTTCAGAGGTCTGCCAGTCCCTCCTAGGTGGGTACCTCCTTGTTTCCCCTGCATGTGGCTCATAACTCCTCCTATGCGATCCCTGATCCCTATTACGTGTATCATAATGTGGTTCATGTTCTGGTCTAGGGGGTCGATATACCTTATGTGTGCCTTTATAATTACAGTTCCATGCGTAATGTCCTTCCCTCTGGCAGTTATAACATTTTATGACATACGACTTACCATCAGGGGTCTGGGGTTTTAGCTGATGCGGCTTCATTGTAAGGGCTTTTATACTTACTGTCATCAGCTTATCCCCCTGTGACTCCCTGTGCTTAATGATGTTCCAATCGTGCTCGATAGCGGACTCTCTTAATGCAGCCACCGAGATACCTCTCCAGTTAGGTTGAGTGGTTTGTACCTTTGTTCTCAATGTTTCTTTTAACCCGTCCATTAATACTGACACAGCTACCTCTCTATGATGTACATTTTCCTTAATGTCCTCGACACCAGTGTATCTAGCCATTTCTTGCAGTGCTCGATGGAAATATTCAGAAGCAGTTTCACCTTCTTTTTGTCTTATGGAAAAGATTTTATTCCATTTGACAACAGTAGGGAAATATACTCCTAATTGTAGATTGATCTGTCGTACATTCTCCTGAGTGTATTCATCAGTGAGAGGTACTTCTACGTCCAATTTACAATCAGTAATGAATTTCACGGGGTCAATATTGGAGGGTAAACATGCCCGTAGCACTGTTCGCCAATATTTGTTTGTGGGTTCGGTGGCATTACCTAATTCTCTAATAAACCTCTGACATGCGGCTAGATCCTTTCTGGGATCGGGAAATTCAGACATAATTGTCCTCAATTCTGTCCGGGTCCAAGGACAATGCATAGCAATGTTCCTGATGGGAGTGATTCCCTGAGCGTCAGTCTTCCCATTGGGGACTGAGATCACCCTGACAGGATTTAGTTCAATTACATCATTTTGTGTTGACTCTACAATCTGAGGTGCTATTGTCTCTGCATAATGTACGGTACCGTACTTACCTGTGGACACGACCTTACCTGTCCCTCCGCTAGGGGCCTTTGCTACTGCTCTTACTGGTTGGGCCGTGCCCACTTGGGTGTCTTGTATGGTGGCTGCTAGAGAGAGTGCCGATATCGTGCTGGGCTCATCTTCTTGCTCGCAGTCCTGAGAGAAGTTTAAAATGGGATACAACTTGCACGGGTTAGCATTAATACATTTATCAAGTTCACTCTTATCATATATCAGTATGCCATTGTCTGTAGCCACTTTCTCCCCTGTAATATATGGTGGTGGTGGTGCGGTTGCCATCAGTTTCCTGCTAGGTTTGGAACCGGCTGCGTGAGCTAGTTCCCTCTGCATATCGCCCTCTTGCTGCCATAAATGTAAACAGTTTGTGTGTCTGACCCTTTGTTTTCGGGATTTTATCAGACATATCCTAAACCTTAAATTCTGCAACACCTCTGGTTCAAAACTGCCTACCCTAGGGAATGGTTCCCTATCTTCCGCAGTCATACGTTCCCATTCATTGCATAAAACCTCTGTGTGTGATCCATACTTCTCACACATTATGTACCTCGCCGACCCCTTGGGCCGCGGAATATCAACCTGAACCCTGGTTGATCGTCCCTTACTTGAGCAACTGGCCCCCATATTTTGCAGGTATTGCCTTCTCAGCTAATTCCTACAAAAAAACAAAATACTCAATATAAGGCAACGGTGAAAGTTCACCCACTCACGCCCACGTTGGCCAATACTACCATACACTGTTGATAGCGCAGGCAATGTACCCAACCTAGGGCCCCTGTGTAACCTCTATTCACTGAAAGTATCTGGGAGTGACTTACCCTTTCCAGTAAATATTGGTTGTTGGAGATTTCCTGAGTGACCAGCGAAACTCCCTTAAAACAAAACAATTTTTTACACAAATCACGCTTGCGTATGCTACACCCAGTGCTAATGATCCCGCGATTTTACGCAAAGCTCGTAAGAAGGGTATCACGTTGCGCTAAGTATTGCACCCACGAACGCGCGGTCCAATCGCACAGCGTATAGGTAACTGTTACTTATCCGCCGTACGACCAATGGGATCGTTTTTCAGGCTGTGAAACCTCAGCCGGAGCGTATCTGAACGGGCCTATATGGGTACTTCGCTAACCCTCTGGGCTGCGGTATCTAAACAAAAACCTCGCTAACCTTTGGTCTGCGGTACTCTACTACCTTGCTCCTTTGTACTTTAATCAATGTTAACGTGAGAAAGCCACTCCCACGCCACCAAGTGTCCACTCACCTGGTGTGGTCTCCTGCGGGATCCCGAATTCCCTGGGTCCACAAAACCTTTATTGTTTGCACACTCACGCTCGTTCACTCATATACACTTTGGTTTTTCTGTACAGAAAATTAACTTTCATTCAGATAAAACAGCCTTAGTACCAGAGGTAATACAGTAAAAAAGGATTTATTTAAACTAAATCTTGGACACTGAGCAATTTGTGCTATTATCGCGTGGCTACCGTCTCGCGCCTAAACTAAACAATGCTATTGTGTAATTTGTACTTAGCGGTCATACCTTTACGCACGTTGCGTAAACACGCCACGTGCGTATGTCTTTACGTAGCGTACGCAGTCCCGTACTTTGTCCGAGACACGTGTACAAATACCGTACGTCCGCAGTAGTACAAATCCCACACTTCTATAAATGTAAGCGATATTAACTATAATCGCTCACTTAACACCACACACAGTTTCTTCTGTATAAACCTTTACAACTAGGCCAGGCTGCGTATGCGTCTTACACTTATTTCCTTAATATCTAGTCTACATTTGAACTAAATAGCAACAAATTTTCTCAGCACAGGTCAAAAATGAATCTAATAATCAATACTTATGGCAACAATGCGAGCAGATATGCAAAGTACAAAATACAGGTGTATGCGTGTGTTGTGTGCGCATTTGGCGCCAAACAGAAATTTACAGACTTTAAAAATAAGATTTTACTTACCGGTAAATCTATTTCTCGTAGTCCGTAGTGGATGCTGGGGACTCCGTAAGGACCATGGGGAATAGACGGGCTCCGCAGGAGACATGGGCACTTTAAGAAAGAATTTAGATTCTGGTGTGCTCTGGCTCCTCCCTCTATGTCCCTCCTCCAGACCTCAGTTAGAGAAACTGTGCCCGGAAGAGCTGACAGTACAAGGAAAGGATTTTGGAAATCCAGGGCAAGACTCATACCAGCCACACCAATCACACCGTATAACTTGTGATAAACTTACCCAGTCAACAGTATGAACAACAACAGAGCATCAGTTCAACCCTGATGCAACAATAACAAAGCCCTTATTGCAGCAATAACTATGTACAAGTATTGCAGAAGAAGTCCGCACTTGGGACGGGCGCCCAGCATCCACTACGGACTACGAGAAATAGATTTACCGGTAAGTAAAATCTTATTTTCTCTAACGTCCTAGTGGATGCTGGGGACTCCGTAAGGACCATGGGGATTATACCAAAGCTCCCAAACGGGCAGGAGTGTGCGGATGACTCTGCAGCACCGAATGAGCAAACACAAGGTCCTCCTCAGCCAGGGTATCAAACTTGTAGAACTTTGCAAAAGTGTTTGAACCTGACCAAGTAGCCGCTCTGCACAGCTGTAATGCCGAGACCCCTCGGGCAGCCGCCCAAGAAGAGCCCACCTTCCTAGTGGAATGGGCCTTAACTGATTTTGGCAGCGGCAATCCAGCTGCAGAATGAGCCTGCTGAATCGTATTACAGATCCAGCGAGCAATAGTTTGCTTTGAAGCAGGAGCACCAAGCTTGTTGGAAGCATACAGGATAAACAAAGATTCTGTTTTCCTGACCCTAGCCGTTCTGGCTACATAAACCTTCAAAGCCCTGACCACATCAAGTAACTCGGAATCCTCCAAGTCAGTAGTAGCCACAGGCACCACAATGGGTTGGTTTATATTAAAGGATGAAACCACTTTTGGCAGAAATTGTGGACGGGTCCGCAATTCTGCTCTATCCGCATGGAAAACCAGATAGGGGCTTTTATGTGACAAAGCCGCTAATTCAGACACACGCCAAGCCGAAGCCAATGCTAGTAGCATGACCACCTTCCACGTAAGATATTTAAATTCCACTGTTTTGAGTGGTTCAAACCAGTGGGATTTCAGGAAACTCAACACCACGTTAAGATCCCAAGGTGCCACCGGGGGCACAAAAGGGGGCTAAATACGCAGCACTCCCTTCACAAACGTCTGAACTTCAGGTAGAGAAGCCAGCTCTTTTTGAAAGAAAATGGATAGGGCCGAAATCTGGACCTTAATGGAACCCAATTTTAGGCCCAAATTCACTCCTGACTGTAGGAAGTGAAGGAAACGGCCCAGCTGGAATTCCTCCGTAGGGGCATTCCTGGCCTCACACCAAGCAACATATTTTCGCCCTATACTGTGATAATGTTGAGCTGTCACGTCCTTCCTAACCTTTATCAGCGTAGGAATGACCTCATCTGGAATGCCTTTTTCCGCTAGGATCCGGCGTTCAACCGCCATGCCGTCAAACGCAGCCGCGGTAAGTCTTGGAACAGACAGGGCCCTTGTTGCAACAATTCCTGTCTTAGAGGAAGAGGCCACGGGTCCTCTGTGAGCATTCCTTGCAGATCTGGATACCAAGTCCTTCTTGGCCAATCCGGAACAATGAGTATTGTTCTCACTCCTCTTTTTCTTATGGGTATGAGAGGAAGAGGAGAAACTACATAGACCGACTGGAACACCCACGGTGTCACCAGTGCGTCCACAGCTATCGCCTGAGGGTCTCATGACCTGGCGCAATACCTCTGTAGCTTTTTGTTGAGGCGGGATGCCATCATGTCCACATGTGGCAGTTCCCACCGACTTGCCATCAGCGTGAAGACTTCTTGATGAAGTCCCCATTTCCCCGGGTGGAGGTCGTGCCTGCTGAGGAAGTCTGCTTCCCAGTTGTCCACTCCCGGGATGAACACTGCTGACAGTGCGCTTACGTGATTCTCCGCCCAGCGAAGAATTCTGGTGGCTTCTGACTGAATCAGAACCGGTTGGTCGCGAAGCAGGGTCTCCGCTTGACGTAGGGCGTTGTATACGGCCCTTAGTTCCAGGATGTTGATGTGAAGGCAAGTCTCCTGACTTGACCACAGACCTTGGAAATTTCTTCCGTGTGTGACTGCTCCCCACCCTCGGAGGCTTGCATCCGTGGTCACCAGGACCCAGTCCTGAATGCCGAATCTGCAGCCCTCGAGAAGGTGAGCACTCTGCAGCCACCACAGGAGAGACACCCTGGCCCTGGGGGATAGGGTGATTAACCGATGCATCTGAAGATGTGATCCGGACCACTTGTCCAGTAAGTCCCATTGAAAGGTCCTCGCATGGAACCTGCCGAAGGGAATGGCCTCGTATGATGCCACCATCCTTCCCAGGACTCGAGTGCAGTGATGCACTGACACCTGTTTTGGTTTTAATAGGTTCCTCACCAGTATCATGAGCTCCTGAGCTCTCTCTATCGGGAGATAAACCCTTTTCTGGTCTGTGTCTAGAATCATGCCTAGGAAAGGCAGATGAGTCGTAGGAACCAACTGCGACTTTGGAATATTTAGAATCCAGCCGTGTTGCCGTTACACTTCCAGAGAAAGTGATACGCTGTTCAGCAACTGCTCTCTTGATCTCGCTTTTATGAGGAGATCGTCCAAGTACAGGATAATTGTGACACCTTGCTTCCGCAGGAGCACCATCATTTCCGCCATTACCTTGGTGAAGATTCTCGGGGCCGTGGAGAGACCAAACGGCAACGTCTGAAATTGGTAATGACAATCCTGTACCGCAAATCTGAGGTACGCCTGATGAGGTGGATAAATGGGGACATGAAGGTATGCCTCCTTTATGTCCAGAGACACCATAAAATCTCCCCCTTTCAGGCTTGCGATGACCGCTCTTAGCGATTCCATCTTGAACTTGAACCCTTTCAGGTATATGTTCAGGGATTTTAAATTCAATATGGGTCTGACCGAACCGTCCGGTTTCGGGACTACAACATGGTCGAATAATAACCCCCTCCTTGTTGAAGGAGGGGAACCTTGACCACCACCTGTTGAAGATACAATTTGTGAATTGCAGTTAACACTATTTCCCTCTCGTGGGGGGAAGCCGGCAGGGCCATCGGTGAGGGGGCATCTCCTCAAAGTCCAGCTTGTATCCCTGAGACACAATATCTATTGCCCAGGGATCCAACAGGGAGTGAACCCACTTGTGGCTGAAATTACGAAGACCTGCCCCCACCGGGCGTAGCTCCGTCTGTGGAGCCCCAGCGACATGCGGTGGATTTTGTAGAGGCCGGGGAGGACTTCTGTTCCTGGGAACTAGCTGTGTTGTGCAGCTTCTTTCCTCTGCCCCTGCCTCTAGCAAGAAAGGACGCACCTAGGACTTTCTTGTTTCTTTGTGATCGAAAGGCTGCATTTGATAATGTCGTGCTTTCTTAGGCTGTGCAGGAATATAAGGCAGAAGATCAGAATTACCAGCTATAGCTGTGGAGACCAGGTCCGAGATCCCTTCTCCACACAATCCTCAGCCTTCCATATGCCTCTTAAGTCGGCATCACCTGTCCATTGCATATTCTACAGGACACGTCAAGCAGAAATCGACATAGCGTTGACTCTAGAACCCAGTAGACTAATGTCTCTTTGGGCATGTTTTATATATATATATATATATATCTTAAGACAGCATCTTTAATATATATATATATATATATATATATATATACCTCCCACACGGACTGGCACTCTCCTATCTGCTGTCACCAACCTCGGTGCCTTCTGGAGAAAAAATGCAAGGTTCCAAAAGAAGGCAGCGGCACTCGAGGATTTGTAAATAACGAAATGTATTCAAAAAAGAGGTTTACATACAGCCGACGTTTCGGGGCTCACATGCCCCTTTGTCAAGGTGAGTAACTCACCTTGACAAAGGGGCATGTGAGCCCCGAAACGTCGGCTGTATGTAAACCTCTTTTTTGAATACATTTCGTTATTTACAAATCCTCGAGTGCCGCTGCCTTCTTTTGGAACCCTATATATATATATATATATATATATATATATATCTATATATATACATATATATATCTATATATATACATACTAGGGTCTCAATCTCTGCTGATAAGGTACCTGTCCACGCTGCTACAGCGCTATAAACCCATGCCGACACAATCGCCGGTCTGAGTAGTGTACCAGAATGTGCACGCTATCTGCAGGATCCCTGAGGATAGTTGTTATGTCAGGGCTACCTTTTGGGCAAACGTGACACCCTAGGGGAAGATTTCCATCGTATCCTGGCCCTAGTAGGGAAAGGATACTCCCTGAGAATTCTTTGTGGGAAACTGCAGTCTCTTGTCTGGAGATTCCCGCTCTTTTTCATCATGAGAGGAGGGAAATTTACCTCAGCTTTCTTCCCCTTAAACATGTGTACCCTTGTGTCAGGGACAGATGAGTCATCAGTGATATACAAATCATCTTTTATTACAATAATCATATATTGAATACTTTCCTGCCATTTTGGCTGTAACTTTGCATTATCGTAGTCGACACTGGAGTCAGACTCCGTGTCGATATCAGTGTCTATTATTTTGGATAGTGAGCACTGAGAGACTCTGAAGATCTCTGCGACATAGGGACAGACATGGGTAGATTTCCTGTCTGTTCTCTAATCTTTTGTGCAATAAATTCACCTTAGCACTTAATTACACATATCCAAACAGGTGTCTGCGTTGTCGACGGAGACACCACTCACACACACATTTGCTCCATCTCCTCCTTACGGGAGCCTTTTACCTCAGATATGTCGACACACACGTACCGACACACCACACACTCAGGGAATGCTCATCTGAAGACAATTCCCCCACAAGGCCCTTTGGAGAGACAGAGAGAGAGTATGCCAGCACACACCCCAGCGCTATTAACCCAGGAATAACACAGTAACTTAATGTTAACCCAGTAGCTGCTGTTTATATTGATTTTTGCGCCTAATTATGTGCCCCCCCTCTCTTTTTACCCTCTTCTACCGTGTATCTGCAGGGGAGAGCCCGGGGAGCTTCCTCTCAGCGGAGCTGTGGAGAAAAAACATGGTGCTGGTGAGTGCTGAGGAAGAAGCCCCGCCCCCTCGACGGCGGGCTTCTGTCCCGCTTAAATATACATTTTCTTGGCGGGGGCTCATACATATATACAGTGCCCAACTGTATATATGCTAAACTTTTGCCAAAGAGGTCCCAATTGCTGCCCAGGGCACCCCCCCCCCCCCCCCCCCCTGCGCCCTGCACCCTTACAGTGACCGGAGTATGTGAGGTGTGTGTGGGAGCAATGGTGCACAGCTGCAGTGCTGTGTGCTACCTCAGTGAAGACCGGAGTCTTCTGCCGCCGATTTCGAAGTCTTCTTGCTTCTCATGCTCACCCGGCTTCTGTCTTCTGACTCTGCGAGGGGGACGGCGGCGCGGCTCTGGGATCTCGGACGACGAGGGTGAGATCCTGTGTACGATCCCTCTGGAGCTAATGGTGTCCAGTAGCCTAAGAAGCAGGACCTATCTTCAGAGAGTAGGGCTGCTTCTCTCCCCTCAGTCCCACGATGCAGGGAGTCTGTTGCCAGCAGAGCTCCCTGAAAATAAAAAACCTAACAAAATACTTTCTTACAGCAAGCTCAGGAGAGCTCACTGAACAGCACCCAGCTCATCCGGGCACAGATTCAAACTGAGGTCTGGAGGAGGGACATAGAGGGAAGAGCCAGAGCACACCAGAATCTAAATTCTTTCTTAAAGTGCCCATGTCTCCTGCGGAGCCCGTCTATTCCCCATGGTCCTTATGGAGTCCCCAGCATCCACTAGGACGTTAGAGAAAATAGCTTTGCGTTCTTACCTTACGGATCCCACCAGCATCCCTACAAACCATGCAGAGCAGACGCCATCATATCAGCAATTGAGGTAGGGTTTATCAGTGTATTCTACGACCAGGAAAAGGCTTACGTAGGATACCTAGACACCCTTCCGCCCTTTGCTGATAGATGAAGTCTGCTATAACCTGCTAGGTTGTGGGTATGAGGAAAAACCGGACGATGCCCCCAATTGATAATGTCGATATTATCTTAACCATAAAGCTATACCTCTAGATACACTATTACCTTGGAGCCGCTATGGGCACTAGACTGAATATACACGCTACGCACTTTGCACGCTATTTGCGTACGGAGTTCCGTAAGTTGTACGGTCTTAACGTACCAATGCCGCGCTGGAGGTACAAAGTACACACAGCGCGCGCACACTCAATTGATAAACTTTAAACCTTATTAGTGATACGATGCAATGATATGGTTACACTTTAAACCTTTATGCAGCAAAGCACTGCAATGATGTTATACCTTAAACCTTAAGTAGCGCTGACGGTATAAAGTACCCGCAGTGCATACACCTTATCAATACACTCTTAAACCTTATATAGTTACATACGCTTTAAACCCTAGCAGGGAAATTATATGTAGTGAACCACAGGGTTCTAAGGCCACAGTGGATTATTTCAAAAGGGATAACAGTACAAATTATACACTACAGGCTAACAAGATAAATCTACAACAGAATAATGGCTACAGTCAATGTACATACGTGAGAATGTTCGCTTGCGCAACCTGGACCAGTCCTCCGCTTATCAGGTAGAAAGCGTTCAGAGTCTTCTAACCTGCCAGGCAGCAACAAGCTTTTTATACACAACTTCCATACACAATATAATGGTCACTGTAATCTCATTGTCCATTGGGCACAGAGATGCATCTTTACATTACAGGAGAGGTCATAGGTTGATTCGAAAAGGTGGGCGATGTCTTTTTCAACTGCTCTTGGGGGTGGTATCCTCTGGATTCCCGCCGCATACATAATATACAGTAAATACAGTTTATATCTATATTCTACTTCTGCACATAACTATACGCTGCAACATGCGATCTTTCTCTAACCAACACCGGAATGTTACCCTTAAAATACCCTACAGCTGGATACTAGACATCACCTTCTAACCTTGGTCTGTCCCTTCCTATCATGCAAAGGCGAATCCCTTAGCCCT
Source organism: Pseudophryne corroboree (assembly GCF_028390025.1). NCBI lineage: Eukaryota > Metazoa > Chordata > Amphibia > Anura > Myobatrachidae > Pseudophryne > Pseudophryne corroboree. The sequence goes on from NC_086445.1 coordinate 1,036,108,360, forward strand.
GGAATCATTTAAACTGTTGATACTTGCTGATGTGGTGCAGGGGAGCTATGTGAAAAATGTGCACTATTTGGGTTAAATATGTAATGTTCTGATAACCCTCTATACGCTCACAAACCCCGCCGTAAATACCCATACCACGCGCAGGAACGCGGGAGCGATCATACGCAAATTGCGGATATGGGCACGCACGGCGGAACAAGTGCACGCGCAGCGGGCATGTGCATGGGGTTAGTACATGGTGTATGCATTACAATATTTTTCAACTTTGACACATAATATGTAATAGGCATTACGGTGTGTGGCATAATGTGTAATGGGTGTTACGGTGTCTGGCATAATGTGTAATAAGCATTATGGTATGTGGCATAATGTGTAATGGGCATTACGGTGTGTCAGTGTTGGACTGGAGCATGAAGGGCCCACCGGTGGGTATGCAGTGGTAGGGGCCCATGATTAGAGGTGTGGCCAGCCTCCAAAGGGGGTGTGGCCAGCCACCACAGAGGTTTGGCTAACCGTTATAGAGTTCCTGGTCTGGACTCCTTGATAATTTATATACTGTAGTAATTAATGCTAGTGCATGCATGATAATGTGCCAGATTAATGACAGCAATGTACTGTAGAGAATACGTCATAATCCTGTGCAGTATAAGGTAACATATGTATAATATATAATTCAAGTACACAGTCTAGAACCTGATCCCTAGAGGAGGAGGGCCCCCTAGGCAGTGGGGCCTACCGATGGTTTCGCCTGTACCCCTGTGGGCCAGTCCAAGCCTGTGGTGTGTGGTGTAATATGTAATAGGCATTGTGGTGTGTGGCATAATATGTAATAGGCATTACGGTGTGTGGCATAATGTGTAATGGGTGTTACGGTGTCTGGCATAATGTGTAATAAGCATCACGGTGTGTGGTATATTGTGTAATAAGCATTACGGTCTGTGGCATAATGTGTAATAAGCATCACGGTGTGTGGCATAATGTGTAATAAGCATTATGGTGTGTGGCATAATGTGTAATGGGCATTACGGTGTGTGACATAATGTGGTCATGCCCCAATTGTCATGTAGCCACTCCCCTAGTTTCATGTGACCACCCCCCCCTCATGACACATGACCACGCCCATCTTTACTATCAGTACCACTAAGAAAACATTTCTACTTGCAGCACTGAACATCGGGCAGGCTTGCACGGAATCATTAGCAGCCTGCACTTCGCTGGCTATTACATTCACCCCCATATCTATAAATCAGGTTCTGACCAATAATGTTTGGACAGCTGACGTGGCAATGCATGCTTTGATATATGTGTGTAAAATAGAAAAAAAAAATACAGTTATCGCTGCGATAAGTCCAGTATACATAAAATAAACATACGCTCCTAAGTGAGATGTTGAATCGTTATTCACAGGGTCAAATCTGTCACTGAATGAATGTAGCCAGGAACCAATAACATCACTCGAGACAACTGGGAAAATTCTTTAATTGCTAGACTTTACTAATAAGGAGCATAATAGGCAACATGAAGATAAGAAACAATTTGACCCCTCAGTAATGGAATATGGATATAGAGAATGGGAATGAATCTCAACTCTTAATGGTGAAGTTGCAGGTTTTTCTATCTCAATCCAGAGGCATAACTGTAGGAGGCAATGGGGTCGGCTGCCGCTGGGATCCCGCTCTAAAGGGGGGCACCTCTCCTCCAGTTCAGCGACACAATTCAATTAAGTTAATTGCAGCTGCTGCTATCTCTTCCATAGCCGACTCCCTCACTAGTCCCTGCACCTTAAAAGTCACACCCTTATCATAGATACACAGTTAACAAGTGTCATACCCAGGATTAGAACCCACAACCTATTACACTGGAAGCAGACACCTTACTGATGCTGTTTGCTCCTGTATAGGAAGCATGAGAATTCTAACTATATGAAATTACTTCTCTGCAGGCTTGCTATGCAGGAGCAAATAGCTCTATCAGTAAGGTGTCTGCCTTCAGTGTAACAGGTCATGGGCTCTAATCCTGGGTCTGACTGGTAAGAAATGTGTGATGTTAAATAGATGACAATGTAATGTGTGTGTGTTCTGAATTTTTTTTTACATTTCGTTGTCATTTAACATCACACATTTCTTAGCAGTCATACCCAGGATTAGAACCCATGACCTGTTTGTGCCCCCTATTTGTGCCCCCCAATATATATATATATATATATATATATATATACACAGTGTGTGTGTGTGTGTGTGTGTGTGTGTGTGTGTGTGTGTGTGTGTGTGTGTGTGTGTGTGTGTGTGCAGAGAAAGCCAACAGCGCCAAGATGCAGTATCCACTAAAAAACACTAGCAGTTGAACCACGAAATAATAATAAATATTGTCTCCTTATTGACACTCCCTATGTAACATAGGGCGTCCGCTAGACCTTAAATTAACTAAGCACTGGTATGAGTGCTTAAAACAGGTATTAGAAAAAGGGGATAAGGTAATATTAAGCAACCAATGGTGTCATTAAAAACAGGAGACTAAACGTATAAAATGTAAAAGTAGTAAGTAGTTTATTTAAAGAACATAGCACTAGAACAAAATATCACTGGGTAAAATTGACTGTAAGAGATCACATATGTATATAGATACTAGAAAATGAAAAAATACAAAAAGTAAAACAATATATATAAAAAAGCACCAAATACATTAAAAAACAAGAGAGGAGATAAATATCTGAACTTATGAGGATGAGTTAGATCAAGTGGCACCAACGCGTTTCGTCCTAGCTGGACTTCATCAAGGGTGGGCACAAATATTTATCTTGCCTCCAGGCAACTGGGACAAACTTACACCACTGGCTGAATCTGTTTCTATTTGTCAAGACAGTTTTTTTACTAAATAATGCAGAAACTACAGTTATTATCACCGCTAGGTAATAACAGCCCAATGCAGGACATTTCCCAGAAATCTCCTACAAAAGGACCAGTTAACGCTGCAGACGGCAGTCCCCATTATTATCAATGGGGACCAGCTGCAGTTCCTGCCTTCCTCCTGTGACGGGGCTGCCCGGGTTTGCATCAGTCACTTTCCTCAGCCACGGTCTGGCTCCAAGCCATTGCGCTACCACTGTCTCTGAGAGTTACAGTTAGTACATAGCGGAGATAATCATGCAAAAAATTATTATACCTGCTGCAATGTACAATCAAAAACATTGCAGCACTACAGTGAATTTTAATACAAATGCCCATTAATTTATCGCCACCCTGACCTCAGTGAGACACGCCTAAAATGATACTCCCCGACATTGGGAAATGGACGTTGTAACAAAATAAGCACAGTATGTGTGTTATTTTCCAAGCTTACAAATGACAGCTTTGGTTACTGTATATGGAAAGTTGCTGCTTAATCAGAAACAGCTGCCTGATCTAGAACCGCTGTAAATGTAATAATTAGCTGGCTCCTCATCGCTAGTGCAACAGGTGCCATTATTTTCCTGACATAATATAGCTTATAGGATAGTATAACAGCTCTCATTAGCTGTGTGTACAGATCAGGATGTACCTGCTGTAGTACCTTACCTTTTGCAGATGGGGTTTTGTCTGTATCCTATCTCATCTGTATATCCCGCCGACAGTGAAAAGGTGGATTGCGCTATTCAGCACATCTGTCTGTTGTGTGTGTAAAAGCTTCTCTGTTAGGTGTAAACTGTAAAGCGGCTTCTGTGCGTGGGCGCCCTGTACATTGTCTGCGATGTCTGCCTCCAGAATTAACTCGCAGGAAACTTATTTCATAGCATTAAGCTGCAGAATGAGACTTTGTTCATTTTAATACAGAGACACTGTTATTATATCAGGATGTATAGCGCACCAAGTGATTGCGGATCATTTCAATTCAAATAGCTCCATACACTCAATGTGCTTTGCAATTGCTGAAGTTTAAGTTAGAGATACAGTACTATAATACACTAATTTACTTATATTATAATGCTACAATACTGTTATATATCTTTAACGCCTACGACCACAGTTGCAAATAAATATTTTGTTCATACAGGAATAAAATGCATCAGCTGACAGTATAAACGTGTTTCCCCCGGAATGTTATTGCTTATCTAGTGCAGAATGGGAGCTGGTGGGTTGCAGATAAGTTTCATGAGACCTTTGCAGAACATAGTTAATATCATTATTATTTAATAGTTATTAGTTTATTTGTATAGCAGCGCATCTAATTATTCTCATGAGTCCCTGCCCTGGTCGGTCTAAGAAACATCCACTGGGCGGCTGCTAAAAGATAATCTTCCAGCAGCCGCCAATCTCACGGGGACCTCTTGCTCCCTCCTGCAACCACAGCTCCTTCCCCAGTGTGTCCTGTTCACTGCTGGCCAACAGTGATCGGGTACCCAGTGTTACTCAATAGCACCCCCTCCTGGCGTCTTTAGTGCGGGTGGTATTCAGTATGCAGGCTGTTTGGACCCCGGCGCTCAGTATACCGGCACTGGAATTCCGACACCCGGCACACTGACAACTATTCTCCCTCTTGGGGGTCCACGAACCCCGTGGAGGGAGAATAAATAGTGTGGCATGCGTAGCGTGCCACCGTGGCCGCAGCGTGGCGAGCGCAGCATGGCGAGCGCAGCGAGTCTGCAAGGGGATCATTTGCGCTTGCCCCGCTGCCGGCAGGCCAGCAGTCGGGATCCCGACCGCCAGCATAACATACTACAACCTTCAGTGCATCTGAGTCTGCACTATAAACAAAGCAGCCATGTTTCCCCAATGTGCCCGGATGATTGCTGGCCACATTATTGGGCAGTCAAGTGATACCGCTTTCACATCGCACAAACAACCCGGTATATTGCTGGGTGGACGTGGGTTGATGTGCGCTGTGAATGGGTTGACCCGGGAACCGTTCACAGTACAGGCAGAGGCGGCGTTAGAGGGACAGGCGGCGCTTGGAGATGATCTGATCTCCAGGCGCCGCCTCAGCTTGATCTCCAAGCGCCGCCTCAGCACACCTCACCTCTGACGTCACCAACCCGGCAGTAGCTTATAAAATAGTTATAAAAGGTGGTGTACAAACCCTGCACTCTGTGTTTCCAGCACTGGGAATCAGAGGTGGAACTACCATTGGTGCCGCAGGTGACCCTGAGGACTAAGAGGCCCACAACTGCCCAAACCAGCAATAAGTTATCCCCCTCGGCACGCAGACCATTTTGAGTAGGGTGGCCTCACTGCCTGAGGAACCTCCACTTGACCTTAGGGAGGCGGGGCTGACCTTGTGTTTGCCGGACTGAGGGTCACAGCCATATACTGCTGCTAATTAACAGACACCTGCACGTTATTTCTCATTCACTGCTGAATGATTCACCAGTGTAACTGACACTGTCAGAGTCTGCCAGACTGAGTGCCAAACTGAGGAAAGCACAAGGCGTGGGGGCCCCTGTCACAGACAGAGCAGAGGATGCCACGTTCTGGCCCCCACCAAGGTACATGACCCTTGTTCTCCACACGACACAGAATATTGTGCATGTATCCCTATCACCCACTGCCTCTCCCTGTCACCCTCTGACTGCCCCTGCACTCCATTGTCACCCTCTGCCTCTCCCTGTCACCCTCTGCCTGTCCCTGCACTCCATTGTCACCTTCTGCCTCCCACTGTCACCCTCTGCCTTATGCTGTTACCCTCTGTCTCTCCCTGTCACCCACTGCCATGTGGTGTATTGTGAACTTGCGTTTGGGTGGAGAGGGGTCATATTTTTGCACCTGAACCCACCACTCACCACTTTCAGGAATATAACATACTGTCCCAGGCCTGGACCCAGAAGGTTTTGGCAAATGCCATGTGAGGGTGGGGGGGGGGGGTGTAGTATACAGAGGTACGGTTAAAAAAAAAAACAGATTTTAAAGGTTAACAGGTAACAAAAATTCTGCTGGTTAGTGTAACCAGACATATGACTGTGAGCTTCATCAGGGTAATGCAGCGATATCGCCGGAAATGACCTGCCCAGTTGTGCGGACCTTCAGAAATCGGCTACAAATGTTTATCACGTCATTTGGACGATATCACATTCAAAACCAAATGAAAATAAACTGTATTCCATGTACTTTTACATTATGTACTAACAGTCTGAATAGCATTTTTCATGGCTTTTTTGTTACCCTTTAAAATCTGGGAGTTGTTTTTGGCTCACCCTGTATTATCAAAGATTTTTTTTTTCATTATATATTCCTCTGTTAGATTTCCACATAAACTATCTTCGTACTTTTGTTTAGACGTTACTGCCAAAGAACAAACATTCTCCGGGAACTGGTGCCATGATTTAAAGATCTGTCTCTAACAATTTCCCTGTGCAATTTTTATAATATATTTTTTTATTTTTAGTCGACAGAACTTTATTTCACACCTTGAAAAAGACCTATACGGTCGAAACGGCGTTGGTGCATGCTGAGAGTGGAACTTTCACCACCTTCTGTGATTTTTACAAGTCTCATTGCCTGTTCCACATTTAAGGTACGCTGAGGTTTGATTACAGGGGATATTCTGGATTCCCCACCTGTTATGGGAGTTTTTTACATCTGCTCCCATTCCCCAGCAGGCTCCTTAAAGTGGTAAACAGGGTCATTTTAGATTATTTTTAATTGGCAATTCTGTTTTTGCTAAATTAAATTTATCCTTTTTAAAAAAACAACTCCGTTTGGATCATCATTTAAAGAAACCTTTATATGTGGAATGAACTCAACTTATACGTTAGTGGGGTATGCTGTACCAATATACACTGATGATAAAAGATACCTTTATGTGTTTCCCTTCACTTTCCTTTATGTGAGTTTTCGTACGCCTCATTCTACATTTCAACTGGTGGTGAGACCCTATCCTTTCTTCTATCAAATTTTGACAACACACCAGGGTTTCCATTTCCGGACACCATGAAATAGACTGTTCTAATATTACTTCACATTGGATTTCCGTTCCTTTTTGTTTTACATATTCGCTGTGGACATCTGGCTCAAGACAAGCGATCCCAGGACTTTTGCTTGAGAAAAATCAAACCGTATTGTTAAATTCATTTATTTATTTCTCATTTTACTATTGGGCGCCTTTGATCATTACTCTTTTGTTTTCATTTATTTGTACTTCTGCCATACACAATAAGGGGACGCCTGGTGCAGCAGAGTTTGGTTTCTATCTCTGTATATATTGTTAGTCATGTGCGTAATAGAATGTGGGTGTGGCAAAATATATAGGGCAATGGTAAAAATGAATGCTGCATGGTGATGCAGCAGGAGGCGACTTACAAGCAGACACCTCCTGCTGCAGTAGTGATCCCACCTGCGTCCTAAGACACAGCATCAGACCTCTCTCCCACCATCGGGTGGTTTGCGGCACCCACTGTGCCACGCAAGCCGGCCATCGCAGAGGCCGGGAAATCTTAGTCCCATGACGGAGAACCCTGGCTTCTTCCCTCCCCCTAAACAGCGGTGACATGCCTCAGTTTTCACAAACGGAGGTCATCGCTGCTCCCCTCCCCCCAGATGGCAGCTGAAAACACTGAAAGTCAGATGCCATTCTGCTTCCTATGTCACAGGACCCGTTCGCGCACATGCAGAATAGGTCCTGCGCATGCACAAAGTATCAAAAATCGGTACTTTGCAACAATGGGCACAGTGGCAACCGCAACTGAATGAGGCCCATAGTCCCTTAATGAAACCAATAGAGACCAGGGGGGTATATTTACTAAAATTCAATTTTGGAATAATCTTTATGAATCTTCAAAACTGATTTAAATCAATTCTTTTTGATTTTCTAAAATCCTTAAAAAATCCCTCATTTACTAAAAATCGATTTTGCATTCGATTTTCAAATCGATTTCGATGTGGATTCATGTTTGGAAGGGATTTAGAGTTGAATTTATAAAATCCCTTCCAAAATCGAACCTCAAATCCCCATTAAAATTCCCAATAAAACCCCCAGCAAAATTGAATGCAAAATCTAACAGAACTTCCTCACTGCTTCCTATTGGTCCAAATGTGTCACATGCACACTAATTAAAGGGGATGCTCTCTCTTTACACTGTTTTATTCATTAAACCCTAAGTGATGGGGTGTGGGGTTTTTTTTTTTTTTTTGGGGGGGGGGGGTTAAATACTTACAGCTGATACTGTATATTTGGAAATAAGTTTAGCCCTAATCTGCCTTCCAGCCTGCATTCCACTTTCTGTGCTCACGCAGTCAGTTGTTGTTGAAAAACAAACATCTGCCCGCTCCCTGTTTATTGCATAATCTTGGGGAGTGGTTTATTTAATGCGTGATTATGCAATAGATGGCAAGAGTGCACAATATCAAACACTTTGGGCAAATTATATAATAATATGCCTTCCAAATATATATTTTTTTTAAATAAACCAAAGATGCATTCTGTTATGGATTATGTGGCTATATGTGCCTCTTTATACTTATCCTCAGCAGGAGTATGTGGATTTGACAATTGAGTCAGAAGCCGTGAGCAACAGCCATAGCCTAAATAACCTTTCTTGGTGGAAGGTGAACAAATTAGAATAATATAGTAACAATTGGCATTAGCTGCTTTAGTAGCACATACTGGTATCTAACACAACAACCAGGGGCGGATTGGGATGGAAAATCAGCCCGAGAAATTTATGGAAGCAGCCCACACACAAAATAGGCCCCACAGACACGTCAGCCTACCAGGAATCTTCCTGATGAGCCCTGTGGCCAATCCGCCCCTGACAACAACCATCCCTTTGGCATTTGTCCCACAAGAATTTTTGCAGACAGGGATGAATTGCTAAGGATGTAGGCATCATGGGACAAACCAAGATAGCCAGTTACAACACTTATGATTTTAAAATTCATTATATCATCCAGCCAAATTTCCCAATATTGTGCTCTGGTGCTATCTATTGCACAATCATGGACTAAGTATGATGTCTATAAGTATAAATATGTTCACTATTTAACTCATGAAGATGCTGATGGTGCTCTGACTGGGATATCTCAGTCATGTGGTGATTTGCGCTGTGCAGGTAGGTGCACAACATACCATAACCTTGGACATCCATTATTACTATTTACACACACTGCCCTTCATGCTTTTGGGTACTTAAAAGTCATCACTATCAATTTCCTACCATCAGGATGGTGTTTAGAAGCCAAAATTGAATGTCTAACATTATTCTAAACATTTGGGGATTTGAGGTTCTATTTTGAGTTCAATTTCAAATCAATTTGCAAATCGAATTGTAGTAAATGACGGGATTCTATGTTGGGCTATGGGAAAACATTGCTGTTTTTTAAGAAATTCGATTTGTATTGGGATGTGAGTTGAATTTGAATTTAGAATCGATTTGACATTCAATTTGGTCTTTAGTAAATCTGTTCAATCAGAATCGAATGGAAAAAGAATGCCAAAATCCCTTCTACATCAAAATCCAATTATAGTAAATTTTGCCCCAGGAGAACATTGATCGCGTAACATTTCAAAAAAATGAAATGACTAATTACATTACGTAAAGAAGAAAAGTCAGTCTTATCTATTTATGAAGGCTTGTGGATACTAATTATTACACCAACTTCAGGAACATCAACATATAAACAGATTCAGATCTGGGAGGGTGTTTTAAATTTAAATATTTCTACCTCTAAAATGTACCTCACTCACCAACCACAAGACATCCATGCTAAGTGTAATATTTAATTGTAGTTTAAACACCTAAAACCAAGAGTAATAAGTTGTACTTTGTTTAAAACAAAATATGCTTTACAGTACCTGAGCGATGGTTCATCATGTAAACTTCGGGTACCAGCCACCGTGTTTGGAGCTGGTACTGATGTTTATCCTTCATTAATTTCCAGAGCTTCTCACCTCATATTCCCCAATTATACAGAAACATAGAACTTAGAAATGTACCTTTATATATTACTGCCAACAATGACCAATCACCTGGACGACCCACTGTGTATAGATGCAACATTGTACTGCACGTAGGAACCAAAGTCCATTGCCTATTACACAAAATATGAATTCACTATTTACAGCTATTTTATTGCATCACTGCATACATACAGTATTATTCAAAATTTCATTATTTGTCACAAAAATGGCAGATCATTGTTGGAAGTCATTTCAAACATGGCGAAAGGCTACAAAGCAATGGCGGCTTACCATACAGGATAATAAACTTCCTACTGGTATACTGTACAGTATAATACATTTCCTACTGCTACATCGTACAGTATAATAAACTTCCTACTGCTACATCATACAGTATAATAAACTTCTTACTACTAGATCGTACAGTATAATAAACTTCCTAATGGCACATCGTACAGTATAATAAACGATCTACTGCTACATCGAACAGTATAACAAACTTCCTACTGCTAGATCGTACAGTATAACAAACTTCCTACTGCTAGATCGTACAGTATAATAAACTTCCTACTGCTACATAGTACAGTATAATAAACATCCTACAAACTTCTTAATGCTACATCGTACAGTATAATAAACTTCCTACCCCTAGATCATACAGTATAATAAACGTCCTACTGCTACATCGTACAGTATAATAAACTACCTACTGCAAGAAGATCGTAGAGTATAATAAACTACCAACTGCTAGAAGATTGTACAGTATAATAAACTTTCTTCTGCTACATTGTACAGTATAATAAACTTCCTACTGCTACATCGTACAGTATAATAAACTACCTACTGCTAGAAGATTGTACAGTATAATAAACGTTCTACTGTTAGATCGTACAGTATAATAAATTTACTACTGCTAGATCGTACAGTATAATAAATTTCCTACTGCTAGATCATACAGCATAACAAATTTCCTACTGCTACAAGGTTCGGGAGCCCGGCCGCCGGCATACCATACTGAACCCCATGGTACAGTATAATAAACATCCTACAAACTTCTTACTGCTACACCGTAAAGTATAATTAACTTCCTACTGCTAGATCATACAGTATAATAAACTTCCTCCTGCTAGATCGTACAGTATAAGAAACTTCCTACTGCTACATTGCACAGTATAAGAAACTTTCTACTGCTACATCATACAGTATAATAAACGACCTACTGCTAGAAGATAGTACAGTATAAAAAACTTCCTACTGCTAGAAGATCATACAGTATAATAAACTACCTACTGCAAGAAGATCGTACAGTATAATAAACGTTCTACTGTTAGATCGTACAGTATAATAAACTTACTACTGCTAGATCGTACAGTATAATAAATTTCCTACTGCTAGATCATACAGCATAACAAATTTCCTACTGCTACAAGGTACGGGTGGTCTTCAGTATGCCGACTGACGGGATCCCGGCGCACAGTATACCTGCGCCGGAATCCCGACAGCCGGCATACCGACACTTATTCTCCCTCGTGGGGGTCCACGACCCCCCTGGAGGGAGAATAAAATAGCGTGCCCGTTGCGTGGCGAGCGCAGCGAGCCCGCAAGGGGCTCATTTGCGCTCGCCGCACTGTCGGTAAGCTGGCGGTCGGGCTCCCGGCGCCGGTATGCTGGTGGCCGGAAGCCCGACCGCCGGCATACCATACTGAACACCATGGTACAGTATAATAAACATCCTACAAACTTCTTACTGCTACATCGTACAGTATAATTAACTTCCTACTGCTAGATCATACAGTATAATAAACTTCCTCCTGCTAGATCGTACAGTATAAGAAACTTCCTACTGCTACAATGCACAGTATAAGAAACTTTCTACTGCTACATCATACAGTATAATAAACTACCTACTGCTAGAAGATAGTACAGTATAATAAACTTCCTACTGCTAGAAGATCATACAGTATAATAAACTACCTACTGCAAGAAGATCGTACAGTATAATAAACTACCTACTGCTAGAAGATTGTACAGTATAATAAACTACCTACTGCTACGTTGTACAGTATAATAAACTTCCTACTGCTACATCGTACAGTATAATAAACTACCGACTGCTAGAAAATTGTACAGTATAATAAACGTTCTACTGCTAGATCGTACAGTATAATAAACTTCCTACTGCTAGATTGTACAGTATAATAAACTTCCTACTGCTAGATCATACAGCATAACAAATTTCCTACTGCTACATGGTACAGTATAATAAACATCCTACACACTTCTTACTGCTACGTCGTACAGTATAATTAACTTCCTACTGCTAGATCATACAGTATAATAAACTTCCTCCTGCTAGATCGTACAGTATAAGAAACTTCCTATTGCTACATTGCACAGTATAAGAAACTTTCTACTGCTACATCATACAGTATAATAAACTACCTACTGCTAGAAGATAGTACAGTATAATAAACTTCCAACTGCTAGAAGATCATACAGTATAATAAACTACCTACTGCAAGAAGATCGTACAGTATAATAAACTACCTACTGCTAGAAGATTGTACAGTATAATAAACTACCTACTGCTACATTGTACAGTATACTAAACTTCCTACTGCTACATCGTACAGTATAATAAACTACCTACTGCTAGAAGATTGTACAGTGTAATAAACGTTCTACTGCTAGATCGTACAGTATAATAAACTTCCTACTGCTAGATCATACAGTATAATAAACTTCCTACTGCTAGATCATACAGCATAACAAATTTCCTACTGCTACAAGGTACGGGTGGTCTTCAGTATGCCGACTGACGGGATCCCGGCGCACAGTATACCTGCGCCGGAATCCTGACAGCCGGCATACCGACACTTATTCTCCCTCGTGGGGGTCCACGACCCCCCTGGAGGGAGAATAAAATAGCGTGCCCGTAGCGTGGCGAGCGCAGCGAGCCCGCAAGGGGCTCATTTGCGCTCGCCACACTGTCGGTAAGCTGGCGGTCGGGCTCCCGGCGCCGGTATGCTGGTCGCCGGGAGCCCGACCGCCGGCATACCATACTGAACACCATGGTACAGTATAATAAACATCCTACAAACTTCTTACCGCTACAACGTACAGTATAATTAACTTCCTACTGCTAGATCATACAGTATAATAAACTTCCTCCTGCTAGATCGTACAGTATAAGAAACTTCCTACTGCTACATTGCACAGTATAAGAAACTTTCTACTGCTACATCATACAGTATAATAAACTACCTACTGCTAGAAGATAGTACAGTATAATAAACTTCCTACTGCTACAATGCACAGTATAAGAAACTTTCTACTGCTACATCATACAGTATAATAAACTACCTACTGCAAGAAGATCGTACAGTATAATAAACTACCTACTGCTAGAAGATTGTACAGTATAATAAACTACCTACTGCTACATTGTACAGTATAATAAACTTCCTACTGCTACATCGTACAGTATAATAAACTTCAGACTGCTAGAAGATTGTACAGTATAATAAACGTTCTACTGCTAGATCGTACAGTATAATAAACTTCCTACTGCTAGATTGTACAGTATAATAAACTTCCTACTGCTAGATCATACAGCATAACAAATTTCCTACTGCTACATGGTACAGTATAATAAACATCCTACACACTTCTTACTGCTACATCGTACAGTATAATTAACTTCCTACTGCTAGATCATACTGTATAATAAACTTCCTCCTGCTAGATCGTACAGTATAAGAAACTTCCTATTGCTACATTGCACAGTATAAGAAACTTTCTACTGCTACATCATACAGTATAATAAACTACCTACTGCTAGAAGATAGTACAGTATAATAAACTTCCTACTGCTAGAAGATCATACAGTATAATAAACTACCTACTGCAAGAAGATCGTACAGTATAATAAACTACCTACTGCTAGAAGATTGTACAGTATAATAAACTACCTACTGCTACATTGTACAGTATAATAAACTTTCTACTGCTACATCGTACAGTATAATAAACTACCTACTGCTAGAAGATTGTACAGTGTAATAAACGTTCTACTGCTAGATCGTACAGTATAATAAACTTCCTACTGCTAGATCATACAGCATAATAAACTTCCTACTGCTAGATCATACAGCATAACAAATTTCCTACTGCTACATGGTACAGTATAATAAACATCCTACAAACTTCTTACTGCTACATCGTACAGTATAATTAACTTCCTACTGCTAGATCATACAGTATAATAAACTTCCTCCTGCTAGATCGTACAGTATAAGAAACTTCCTCCTGCTTGATCGTACAGTATAAAAAATGTCCTACTGCTAAATTGCACAGTATAATAAACTTTCTACTGCTACATCATACAGTATAATAAACTACCTACTGCTAGAAGATCATACAGTATAATAAACTTCCTACTGCTAGATCGTACAGTATAATAAACTTCCTACTGCTAGATCATACAGCATAACAAATTTCCTACTGCTACATGGTACAGTATAATAAACATCCTACAAACTTCTTACTGCTAAATCGTACAGTATAATTAACTTCCTACTGCTAGATCATACAGTATAATAAACTTCCTCCTGCTAGATCGTACAGTATAAGAAACTTCCTACTGCTACATTGCACAGTATAAGAAACTTTCTACTGCTACATCATACAGTATAATAAACTACCTACTGCTAGAAGATAGTACAGTATAATAAACTTCCTAATGCTAGAAGATCATACAGTATAATAAACTACCTACTGCAAGATGATCGTACAGTATAATAAACTACCTACTGCTAGAAGATTGTACAGTATAATAAACTACCTACTGCTACATTATACATTATAATAAACTTCCTACTGCTACATCGTACAGTATAATAAACTACCTACTGCTAGAAGATTGTACAGTATAATAAACGTTCTACTGCTAGATCGTACAGTATAATAAACTTCCTACTGCTACATGGTACAGTATAATAAACATCCAACAAACTTCTTACTGCTACATCATACAGTATAATAAACTTCCTCCTGCTAGATTGTACAGTATAAAAAACGTCCTACTGCTAAATTGCACAGTATAATAAACTTTCTACTGCTACATCATACAGTATAATAAACTACCTACTGCTAGAAGATCATACAGTATAATAAACTTCCTACTGCTAGAAGATCATACAGTATAATAAACTACCTACTGCAAGAAGATCGTACAGTATAATAAACTACCTACTGCTAGAAGATCGCAAAGTCTAAACAAACTTTCTGATGCTAGATTGTACAGTATAATAAACTACCTACTGCTAGAAGATAGTACAGTATAATAAACTTCCTACTGCTAGAAGATCATACAGTATAATAAACTACCTACTGCAAGAAGATCGTACAGTATAATAAACTACCTACTGCTAGAAGATTGTACAGTATAATAAACTACCTACTGCTACATTGTACAGTATAATAAACTTCCTACTGCTACATCGTACAGTATAATAAACTACCTACTGCTAGAAGATTGTACAGTGTAATAAACGTTCTACTGCTAGATCGTACAGTATAATAAACTTCCTACTGCTAGATCATACAGTATAATAAACTTCCTACTGCTAGATCATACAGCATAACAAATTTCCTACTGCTACAAGGTACGGGTGGTCTTCAGTATGCCGACTGACGGGATCCCGGCGCACAGTATACCTGCGCCGGAATCCCGACAGCCGGCATACCGACACTTATTCTCCCTCGTGGGGGTCCACGACCCCCCTGGAGGGAGAATAAAATAGCGTGCCCGTAGCGTGGCGAGCGCAGCGAGCCCGCAAGGGGCTCTTTGCGCTCGCCACACTGTCGGTAAGCTGGCGGTCGGGCTCCCGGCGCCGGTATGCTGTTCGCCGGGAGCCCGACCGCCGGCATACCATACTGAACACCATGGTACAGTATAATAAACATCCTACAAACTTCTTACTGCTACATCGTACAGTATAATTAACTTCCTACTGCTAGATCATACAGTATAATAAACTTCCTCCTGCTAGATCGTACAGTATAAGAAACTTCCCACTGCTACATTGCACAGTATAAGAAACTTTCTACTGCTACATCGTACAGTATAATAAACTACCTACTGCTAGAAGATAGTACAGTATAATAAACTTCCTACTGCTACAATGCACAGTATAAGAAACTTTCTACTGCTACATCATACAGTATAATAAACTACCTACTGCTAGAAGATCATACAGTATAATAAACTACCTACTGCAAGAAGATCGTACAGTATAATAAACTACCTACTGCTAGAAGATTGTACAGTATAATAAACTACCTACTGCTACATTGTACAGTATAATAAACTTCCTACTGCTACATCGTACAGTATAATAAACTTCCGACTGCTAGAAGATTGTACAGTATAATAAACGTTCTACTGCTAGATCGTACAGTATAATAAACTTCCTACTGCTAGATTGTACAGTATAATAAACTTCCTACTGCTAGATCATACAGCATAACAAATTTCCAACTGCTACATGGTACAGTATAATAAACATCCTACAAACTTCTTACTGCTACATCGTACTGTATAATTAACTTCCTACTGCTAGATCATACAGTATAATAAACTTCCTCCTGCTAGATCGTACAGTATAAGAAACTTCCTACTGCTACATTGCACAGTATAAGAAACTTTCTACTGCTACATCATACAGTATAATAAACTACCTACTGCTAGAAGATAGTACAGTATAATAAACTTCCTACTGCTAGAAGATCATACAGTATAATAAACTACCTACTGCAAGATGATCGTATAATATAATAAACTACCTACTGCTAGAAGATTGTACAGTATAATAAACATCTTACACACTTCTTACTGCTACATCGTACAGTATAATTAACTTCCTACTGCTAGATCATACTGTATAATAAACTTCCTCCTGCTAGATCGTACAGTATAAGAAACTTCCTATTGCTACATTGCACAGTATAAGAAACTTTCTACTGCTACATCATACAGTATAATAAACTACCTACTGCTAGAAGATAGTACAGTATAATAAACTTCCTACTGCTAGAAGATCATACAGTATAATAAACTACCTACTGCAAGAAGATAGTACAGTATAATAAACTACCTACTGCTAGAAGATTGTACAGTATAATAAACTACCTACTGCTACATTGTACAGTATAATAAACTTCCTACTGCTACATCGTACAGTATAATAAACTACCTACTGCTAGAAGATTGTACAGTATAATAAACGTTCTACTGCTAGATCGTACAGTATAATAAACTTCCTACTGCTACATGGTACAGTATAATAAACATCCTACAAACTTCTTACTGCTACATCGTACAGTATAATTAACTTACTACTGTTAGATCATACAGTATAATAAACTTCCTCCTGCTTGATCGTACAGTATAAAAAATGTCCTACTGCTAAATTGCACAGTATAATAAACTTTCTACTGCTACATCATACAGTATAATAAACTACCTACTGCTAGAAGATCATACAGTATAATAAACTTCCTACTGCTAGATCGTACAGTATAATAAACTTCCTACTGCTAGATCATACAGCATAACAAATTTCCTACTGCTACATGGTACAGTATAATAAACATCCTACAAACTTCTTACTGCTAAATCGTACAGTATAATTAACTTCCTACTGCTAGATCATACAGTATAATAAACTTCCTCCTGCTAGATCGTACAGTATAAGAAACTTCCTACTGCTACATTGCACAGTATAAGAAACTTTCTACTGCTACATCATACAGTATAATAAACTACCTACTGCTAGAAGATAGTACAGTATAATAAACTTCCTACTGCTAGAAGATCATACAGTATAATAAGCTACCTACTGCAAGATGATCGTAAAGTATAATAAACTACCTACTGCTAGAAGATTGTACAGTATAATAAACTACCTACTGCTACATTGTACATTATAATAAACTTCCTACTGCTACATCGTACAGTATAATAAACTACCTACTGCTAGAAGATTGTACAGTATAATAAACGTTCTACTGCTAGATCGTACAGTATAATAAACTTCCTACTGCTACATCGTACAGTATAATAAACTACCTACTGCTAGAAGATTGTACAGTGTAATAAACGTTCTACTGCTAAATCGTACAGTATAATAAACTTCCTACTGCTAGATCATACAGCATAATAAACTTCCTACTGCTAGATCATACAGCATAACAAATTTCCTACTGCTACATGGTACAGTATAATAAACATCCTACAAACTTCTTACTGCTACATCGTACAGTATAATTAACTTCCTACTGCTAGATCATACAGTATAATAAACTTCCTCCTGCTAGATCGTACAGTATAAGAAACTTCCTACTGCTACATTGCACAGTATAAGAAACTTTCTACTGCTACATCATACAGTATAATAAACTACCTACTGCTAGAAGATAGTACAGTATAATAAACTTCCTACTGCTAGAAGATCATACAGTATAATAAACTACCTACTGCAAGATGATCGTACAGTATAATAAACTACCTACTGCTAGAAGATTGTACAGTATAATAAACTACCTACTGCTACATTGTGCATTATAATAAACTTCCTACTGCTACATCGTACAGTATAATAAACTACCTACTGCTAGAAGATTGTACAGTATAATAAACGTTCTACTGCTAGATCGTACAGTATAATAAACTTCCTACTTCTACATGGTACAGTATAATAAACATCCTACAAACTTCTTACTGCTACATCGTACAGTATAATTAACTTACTACTGTTAGATCATACAGTATAATAAACTTCCTCCTGCTTGATCGTACAGTATAAAAAATGTCCTACTGCTAAATTGCACAGTATAATAAACTTTCTACTGCTACATCATACAGTATAATAAACTACCTACTGCTAGAAGATCATACAGTATAATAAACTTCCTACTGCTAGATCGTACAGTATAATAAACTTCCTACTGCTAGATCATACAGCATAACAAATTTCCTACTGCTACATGGTACAGTATAATAAACATCCTACAAACTTCTTACTGCTAAATCGTACAGTATAATTAACTTCCTACTGCTAGATCATACAGTATAATAAACTTCCTCCTGCTAGATCGTACAGTATAAGAAACTTCCTACTGCTACATTGCACAGTATAAGAAACTTTCTACTGCTACATCATACAGTATAATAAACTACCTACTGCTAGAAGATAGTACAGTATAATAAACTTCCTACTGCTAGAAGATCATACAGTATAATAAGCTACCTACTGCAAGATGATCGTAAAGTATAATAAACTACCTACTGCTAGAAGATTGTACAGTATAATAAACTACCTACTGCTACATTGTACATTATAATAAACTTCCTACTGCTACATCGTACAGTATAATAAACTACCTACTGCTAGAAGATTGTACAGTATAAAAAACGTTCTACTGCTAGATCGTACAGTATAATAAACTTCCTACTGCTACATCGTACAGTATAATAAACTACCTACTGCTAGAAGATTGTACAGTGTAATAAACGTTCTACTGCTAGATCGTACAGTATAATAAACTTCCTACTGCTAGATCATACAGCATAATAAACTTCCTACTGCTAGATCATACAGCATAACAAATTTCCTACTGCTACATGGTACAGTATAATAAACATCCTACAAACTTCTTACTGCTACATCGTACAGTATAATTAACTTCCTACTGCTAGATCATACAGTATAATAAACTTCCTCCTGCTAGATCGTACAGTATAAGAAACTTCCTACTGCTACATTGCACAGTATAAGAAACTTTCTACTGCTACATCATACAGTATAATAAACTACCTACTGCTAGAAGATAGTACAGTATAATAAACTTCCTACTGCTAGAAGATCATACAGTATAATAAACTACCTACTGCTAGAAGATTGTACAGTATAATAAACTACCTACTGCTACATTGTGCATTATAATAAACTTCCTACTGCTACATCGTACAGTATAATTAACTACCTACTGCTAGAAGATTGTACAGTATAATAAACGTTCTACTGCTAGATCGTACAGTATAATAAACTTCCTACTGCTACATGGTACAGTATAATAAACATCCTACAAACTTCTTACTGCTACATCGTACAGTATAATTAACTTACTACTGTTAGATCATACAGTATAATAAACTTCCTCCTGCTTGATCGTACAGTATAAAAAATGTCCTACTGCTAAATTGCACAGTATAATAAACTTTCTACTGCTACATCATACAGTATAATAAACTACCTACTGCTAGAAGATCATACAGTATAATAAACTTCCTACTGCTAGATCATACAGCATAACAAATTTCCTACTGCTACATGGTACAGTATAATAAACATCCTACAAACTTCTTACTGCTAAATCGTACAGTATAATTAACTTCCTACTGCTAGATCATACAGTATAATAAACTTCCTCCTGCTAGATCGTACAGTATAAGAAACTTCCTACTGCTACATTGCACAGTATAAGAAACTTTCTACTGCTACATCATACAGTATAATAAACTACCTACTGCTAGAAGATAGTACAGTATAATAAACTTCCTACTGCTAGAAGATCATACAGTATAATAAACTACCTACTGCAAGATGATCGTAAAGTATAATAAACTACCTACTGCTAGAAGATTGTACAGTATAATAAACTACCTACTGCTACATTGTACATTATAATAAACTTCCTACTGCTACATCGTACAGTATAATAAACTACCTACTGCTAGAAGATTGTACAGTATAATAAACGTTCTACTGCTAGATCGTACAGTATAATAAACTTCCTACTGCTACATGGTACAGTATAATAAACATCCTACAAACTTCTTACTGCTACATCATACAGTATAATAAACTTCCTCCTGCTAGATTGTACAGTATAAAAAAACGTCCTACTGCTAAATTGCACAGTATAATAAACTTTCTACTGCTACATCATACAGTATAATAAACTACCTACTGCTAGAAGATCATACAGTATAATAAACTTCCTACTGCTAGAAGATCATACAGTATAATAAACTACCTACTGCAAGAAGATCGTACAGTATAATAAACTACCTACTGCTAGAAGATCGCAAAGTCTAAAAAAACTTTCTGCTGCTAGATTGTACAGTATAATAAACTACCTACTGTTTCACCGTACAGTATACTGCTAGTAGATTATACAGTATAATAAACTACAGATTGTATAGTATAATAAACTACCTACTGCTAGATAGTACAGTATAATAAACTTCCTACTGCTACATCGTACAGTATAATAAACGTTCTACTGCTAGAAGATCGTACATTATAATAAACGTAATACTGCTACATCGTACAGTATAATAAACTTCCTGCTGCTACATCGTACAGTATAATAAACTACCTACTGCTAGATCATATAGTATAATAAACGTTCCACTGCTAGATTTGTACAGTATAATAAACTTTCTACTGCTAGATCATACAGTATAATAAATTTCATACTGCTAGATCATACAGTATAATAAACTACCTACTGCTAGATCGTACAGTATAATAATCTTCCTACTGCTAGATCGCACAGTATAATAAACTTCCTACTGCTAGATCGTACACTATAATAAACTTCCTACTGCTACATAGTACAGTATAATAAACTTCTTATGCTAGATCGTACAGTTTAATAAACGTCCTACTGCTACATTGTACAGTATAATAAACTTCCTACTGCTGCATCTTACAGTATAATAAACGTCCTACTGCTAGATCGCATAGTATAATAAACTTCTTACTGTTATATCGTACAGTATAATAAACTTCATACTGCTAGATCACACAGTATAATAATCTTCCTGCTGCTACATCGTACAGTATAATAAACTTCTTACTGCTACATCGTACAGTATAATAAACTTTCTACTGCTAGATTCTACAGTATAATACCTTTCTTACTGCTAGATCATACAGTATAATAAACTACCTACTGCTAGATCACATAGCATAATAAACTTGTTACTGCTAGATCGTACAGTATAATAAACTTCATAGTGCTAGATCGCACAGTATAATAATCTTCCTACTGCTACATCGTACAGTATAAAAAACTTCTTATTCTAGATCGTACAGTATAATAAAGTTCCTACTGCTAGATCGCACAGTATAATAATCTTCCTACTGTTAGATCATACAGTATAATAAACTTCTTACTGCTACATCGTACACTATAATAAACTTTTTACTGCTAGATCGTACAGTATAACAAACTTCTTATGCTAGATCATACAGTATAATAAACTTCCTACAGCTACATCGTACAGTATAATAAACTTCCTACTGCTGCATCTTACAGTATAATAAACTACCTACTGCTAGACCGTACAGTATAATAAACTTCCTACTGCTAGATCGTACAGTATAATAAACTTCTTATGTAGATTGTACAGTATAATAAACTTCCTACTGCTAGATCGTACAGTATAATAAACTTCATACTGCTAGATCACACAGTATAATAATCTTCCTACTGCTACATCGTACAGTATAATAAACTTCCTACTGCTAGATCATACAGTATAATAAACTTCATACTGCTAGATCGCACAGTATAATAATCTTCCTACTGTTAGATCATACAGTATAATAAACTTCTTACTGCTACATCGTAAAGTATAATAAACTTCCTACCGCTAGATCGTACAGTATAATAAACTTCTTATGCTAGATCGTACAGTATAATAAACTTCCAACTGCTACATCGTACAGTATAATAAACTTCCTACTGCTGCATCTTACAGTATAATAAACTACCTACTGCTAGACTGTACAGTATAATAAACTTCCTATTGCTAGATCGTACAGTATAATAAACTTCTTACTGCTACATCGTATAGTATAATAAACTTCCTACTGCTAGATCGTACAGTATAATAAACTTCTTATGCTAGATTGTACAGTATAATAAACTTCTTACTGCTAGATCATACAGTATAATAAACTTCATACTGCTAGATCACACAGTTTAATAATCTTCCTACTGCTACATCGTACAGTATAATAAACTTCTTACTGCTACATCGTACAGTATAATAAACTTTCTACTGCTAGATTGTACAGTATAATACCTTTCTTACTGCTAGATCAGACAGTATAATAAACTACCTACTGCTAGATCGCATAGATAATAAACATCCTACTGCTAGATCGTACAGTATAATAAACTTCCTACTGCTACATCGTACAGTATAATAAACTTTCTACTGCTAGATTGTACAGTATAATACCTTTCTTACTGCTAGATCATACAGTATAATAAACTACCTACTGCTAGATCGCATAGTATAATAAACTTCTTTCTGCTAGATCGTACAGTATAACAAACTTCATACTGCTAGATCACACAGTATAATAATCTTCCTACTGCTACATCGTACAGTATAATAAACTTCTTATGCTAGATCAGGCCTGGCCAACCTGTGGCTCTCCAGATGTTGTGAAACTACACATCCCAGCATGCCCTGCCACAGTTTGAGCCTTCCGTAATAGCAAAACTGTGGCAAAGCATGATGGGACTTGTAGTTTTACAACAGCTGGAGAGCCACAGGTTGGCCAGGCCTGTGCTAGATCGTACAGTATAATAAACTTCCTACTGCTAGATCGCACAGTATAATAATCTTCCTACTGCTAGATCGCACAGTATAATAATCTTCCTACTGTTAGATCGTACAGTATAATAAACTTCTTACTGCTACATCGTACAGTATAATAAACTTTTTACTGCTAGATCGTACAGTATAATAAACTTCTTATGCTAGATCGTACAGTATAATAAACTTCCTACTGCTACATCGCATAGTATAATAAACTTCCTACTGCTGCATCTTACAGTATAATAAACTACCTACTGCTAGACTGTACAGTATAATAAACTTCCTACTGCTAGATCGTACAGTATAATAAACTTCTTATGTAGATTGTACAGTATAATAAACTTCCTACTGCTAGATCGTACAGTATAATAAACTTCATACTGCTAGATCACACAGTATAATAATCTTCCTACTGCTACATCGTACAGTATAATAAACTTCCTACTGCTAGATCATACAGTATAATAAACTTCATACTGCTAGATCACACAGTATAATAATCTTCCTACTGCTACATCGTACAGTATAATAAACTACTTATGCTAGATCGTACAGTATAATAAACTTCCTACTGCTAGATCGCACAGTATAATAATCTTCCTACTGTTAGATCATACAGTATAATAAACTTCTTACTGCTACATCGTACAGTATAATAAACTTCCTACCGCTAGATCGTACAGTATAATAAACTTCCTACTGCTACATCGTACAGTATAATAAACTTCCTACTGCTGCATCTTACAGTATAATAAACTACCTACTGCTAGACTGTACAGTATAATAAACTTCCTACTGCTAGATCGTACAGTATAATAAACTTCTTACTGCTACATCGTATAGTATAATAAACTTCCTACTGCTAGATCGTACAGTATAATAAACTTCTAATGCTAGATTGTACAGTATAATAAACTTCTTACTGCTACATCGTATAGTATAAGAAACTTCCTACTGCTAGTCTGTACAGTATAATAAACTTCCTACTGCTAGATCGTACAGTATAAGAAACTTCCTACTCCTAGATAATACAGTATAATAAACTTTCTACTGCTACATCATACAGTATAATAAACTACCTACTGCTAGAAGATCATACAGTATAATAAACGTCCTACTGCTAGATCGTACAGTATAATAAACTTCCTACTGCTAGATCATACAGCATAACAAATGTCCTACTGCTACATGGTACAGTATAATAAACATCCTACAAACTTCTTTCTGCTACATCGTACAGTATAATTAACTTCCTACTGCTAGATCATACAGTATAATAAACTTCCTCCTGCTAGATCGTACAGTATAAGAAACTTCCTACTGCTACATTGCACAGTATAAGAAACTTTCTACTGCTACATCATACAGTATAATAAACTACCTACTGCTAGAAGATAGTACAGTATAATAAACTTCCTACTGCTAGAAGATCATACAGTATAATAAACTACCTACTGCAAGATGATCGTACAGTATAATAAACTACCTACTGCTAGAAGATTGTACAGTATAATAAACTACCTACTGCTACATTGTACATTATAATAAACTTCCTACTGCTACATCGTACAGTATAATAAACTACCTACTGCTAGAAGATTGTACAGTATAATAAACGTTCTACTGCTAGATCGTGCAGTATAATAAACTTCCTACTGCTACATGGTACAGTATAATAAACTTCCTACAAACTTCTTACTGCTACATCGTACAGTATAATTAACTTCCTACTGTTAGATCATACAGTATAATAAACTTCCCCCTGCTAGATCGTACAGTATAAAAAATGTCCTACTGCTAAATTGCACAGTATAATAAACTTTCTACTGCTACATCATACAGTATAATAAACTACCTACTGCTAGAAGATCATACAGTATAATAAACTTCCTACTGCTAGAAGATCATACAGTATAATAAACTACCTACTGCAAGAAGATAGTACAGTATAATAAACTACCTACTGCTAGAAGATCGCAAAGTATAAAAAAACTTTCTGCTGCTAGATCGTACAGTATAATAAACTACCTACTTTTTCACCGAACAGTATACTGCTAGTAGATTATACAGTATAATAAACTACAGATTGTACAGTATAATAAACTACCTACTGCTAGATCGTACAGTATAATAAACGTCCTACTGCTAGATTGTACAGTATAATAAACTTCCTACTGCTACATCGTACAGTATAATAAACGTTCTACTGCTAAAAGATCGTACAGTATAATAAACGTTCTACTGCTACATCGTACAGTATAATAAACTTCCTGCTGCTACATCGTACAGTATAATAAACTTCCTACTGCTAGATCATATAGTATAATAAACGTTCCACTGCTAGATCGTACAGTATAATAAACTTTCTACTGCTAGATCGTACAGTATAATAAACTTTCTACTGCTAGATCGTACAGTATAATAAATTTCATACTGCTAGATCATACAGTATAATAAACTACCTACTGCTAGATCGTACAGTATAATAATCTTCCTACTGCTAGATCGCACAGTATAATAAACTTCCTACTGCTAGATCGTACAGTATAATAAACTTCCTACTGCTACATAGTACAGTATAATAAACTTCTTATGCTAAATCGTACAGTTTAATAAACGTCCTACTGCTACATTGTACAGTATAATAAACTTCCTACTGCTGCATCTTACAGTATAATAAACGTCCTACTGCTAGATCGCACAGTATAATAATCTTCCTACTGCTACATTGTACAGTATAATAAACTTCTTATGCTAGATCGTACAGTATAATAAACATCCTACTGCTAGATTGTACAGTATAATAAACTTCCTACTGCTACATCGTACAGTATAATAAACTTTCTACTGCTAGTTTGTACAGTATAATACCCTTCTTACTGCTAGGTCATACAATATAATAAACTACCTACTGCTAGATCGCATAGTATAATAAACTTCTTACTGTTAGATTGTACAGTATAATAAACTTCATACTGCTAGATCACACAGTATAATAATTTTCCTACTGCTACATCGTACAGTATAATAAACTTTCTACTGCTAGATTGTACAGTATAATACCTTTCTTACTGCTAGATCATACAGTATAATAAACTACCTACTGCTAGATCGCATAGTATAATAAACATCCTACTACTAGATCGTACAGTATAATAAACTTCCTACTGCTACATCGTACAGTATAATAAATTTTCTACTGCTAGATTGTACAGTATAATAAACTACCTACTGCTAGATCGCATAGTATAATAAACTTCTTACTGCTAGATCGTACAGTATAATAAACTTCATACTGCTAGATCATACAGTATAATAATCTTCCTACTGCTACATCGTACAGTATAATAAACTTCTTATGCTAGATCGTACAGTATAATAAACTACCTACTGCTACATCGTACAGTATAATAAACTACCTACTGCTAGAAGATTGTACAGTATAATAAACGTTCTACTGCTAGATCGTGCAGTATAATAAACTTCCTACTGCTAGAAGATTGTACAGTATAATAAACGTTCTACTGCTAGATCGTGCAGTATAATAAACTTCCTACTGCTACATGGTACAGTATAATAAACTTCTGTAACACTGTAGGGGTGCAAGGCGCCTTTTCCTGGGGAATATGGCCGCACGCAGCAGCTGAGGAACAATACAAGTCCAGTTTCTGGTACAACTGACCCCGGCCAGTTTTATTGAAACAGAAAATAAAACAAACCCCAAAATAAAAATACCTTGCCTGTCCGGCACTAACTAAACATAAGATATTCCTAACTGTCACTAAACAAAACACAGAGTTCTTCAGTACATACTGTATAGCTTACTTGCATCAGAAAGCGTGTCTCTCACACACAGATCCTGCAGCCTTCCCAGGCAGTCTGCCCATACTAATCAGGTTAGAAGCACTATAACACTCTTACACAGCTGAAACCCTGATTAGCCCTCTGTGAGGCCAAAGACCCGAACTGGGCCCAATGTCTAGAACTCGCCTTATCTCTCTCTCAGAGCCTTTACCCAGCTTTTACAGCAAACTGAAAAGGTTCAGACAAAACAAAAAGCATTTTTCCTAGAAGTTAACATTTTCTAAAACATGTAAGACAAGAACCTGGGACAAATATACCTGCCCTCAAACACTGTCCCAGTGTTCTTGTCACATATCCCCCTCCCCTGTTTCGACCTAGGGGCCGGAACACTTGTAGCCCCCAAACAGAAGATGCGAGACAATGCATCTGCGTTGGCCAATTGTGTTCCCGGTCTATGTTCGACAGTAAACTTAAAGTCCTGCAACGCTAGAAACCATCTAGTTACACGAGCATTCTTGCCTCTATTTACATACATCCATTTTAAAGGGGCATGGTCTGTCACTAGTCTGAATTGTCTACCCAAGAGGTAATATCTCAAGGTATCTAGTGCCCACTTAATGGCCAAAGCCTCCTTTTCCACAATGGCATACCTTTTTTCATGCTCATTGAGTTTCCTACTCAAATAAATGATAGGGTGTTCGTCCCCATCTCTGGTTTGGGACAGCACAGCACCTATCCCTACCTCTGAGGCATCTGTCTGTACCACAAATTCTTTTGAAAAATCTGGTGTTATCAACACCGGTTGTGAACACAAAGCCACTTTTAACGCTTGGAACGCCTTTTCTGCATCAGGGTTCCATTTCACCACATTTGACTGCTTCCCTTTGGTAAGGTCTGACAACGGCACCGCTGTGGTCGCAAAATTAGGAATAAACCGTCTATAGTACCCAGTAATTCCCAAAAAAGCCCTTACCTGTTTTTTATTCACTGGACGAGGCCAGTTTTGAATAGCATCAACTTTATTCAATTGGGGCCTAATCAGACCTCTGCCTATGGTGAAGCCCAAGTATTTGACCTCCTCCATTGCGAGGCAGCACTTCTTTGGGTTAGCAGTTAACCCTGCCTCTCTGATTGAGTCCAGTACTGCTTGTACTTTAACCAAATGGGACCCCCAGTCTGTACTGTGAATTACCACATCATCCAAATAGGCAGCTGCATATTTTCTATGGGGCCTCAAAATTTTATCCATCGCCCGTTGAAAGGTTGCTGGAGCCCCATGCAACCCAAAGGGTAACATCTTATACTGGTACAGCCCCTCCGGAACCGAAAAGGCTGTTTTTTCTTTGGCGCTATCACATAAAGGTATTTGCCAGTAACCTTTGGTCAGGTCCAATGTGGTGAGAAACCTGGCTGTTCCCAGCCTTTCTACAAGCTCATCCACACGGGGCATGGGGTATGCGTCAAACTTGGACACCTCATTTAACTTACGAAAGTCATTACAGAAGCGTATGCTACCGTCGGGCTTCGGGATGAGCACTATGGGACTGGACCACTCACTGTTAGACTCCTCTATGACTCCCAGTTCTAACATGGTTTTAACTTCCTTAGAAATAGCTTCTCGCTGAGCTTCAGGAATCCTATATGGCTTTAAATGAACCCTGACCCCTGGTTCTGTGACAATGTCATGTTTTATTATGGTCGTTCGGCCAGGCAGCTCTGAAAATACCTCCCTATTTTGGATGAGAAATTCTTTAACCTGATTGTTCTGATCAGCTGATAATGTCTCTGACACCTTCACTGCGGGAAGCAACCGGGGTGAAGACACCGAAGGGCAAGGCTCCGCTGACAGAGACAACCTATCTTTCCAGGGTTTGATTAAGTTAACATGGTAGATCTGTTCGGGTTTTCTCTTTCCCGGCTGGTATACTTTGTAATTAACCTCATTCACTTTTTCCCTAATCTCAAATGGACCCTGCCATTTAGCTAGGAATTTGCTTTCCACAGTGTGTACCAAAACAAGAACTCTATCGCCAGGAGCAAATTCCCGTATCTTGGCACTCCGGTTATAGACCCTCTGTTGAGCACTTTGGGCCTGTTCCATGTGCTCTCTGACAACAGGTACCACGGCTGCAATCCTATCCTGCATTTGTGTTACATGCTCAATAACGCTTCTATAAGGAGTGGGCTGTCCTTCCCACGTCTCTTTGGCAATATCCAACAGCCCTCTGGGGTGTCTACCATACAACAAATCAAATGGAGAAAACCCCGTAGAGGACTGAGGAACTTCTCTGATGGCCATTAACAAGTAGGGCAACAAACAATCCCAGTTTTTCCCATCTCTCTCAACAACCTTTTTTAACATACTTTTTAATGTTTTATTAAACCTTTCCACCAACCCGTCAGTTTGGGGATGGTAGATGGACGTCCTGAGGTGAGTGACCTTAAATAACTTGCACAATTCTTTCATGATCCTTGACATAAATGGAGTACCTTGGTCAGTCAAAATTTCTTTTGGTATTCCCACTCTACTAAATACCTGCACCAGCTCCCTAGCTATCGCCTTGGTTGTGATAGTGCGTAAAGGGACAGCCTCAGGATATCGAGTGGCATAGTCCATAATTACCAGGATATACTGATGGCCCCGAGCAGACTTTAACAAGGGCCCCACGAGATCCATGGCTATTCTGTCAAACGGGACCTCTATAATAGGCATGGGAACTAGTGGGCTCCTGAAATGGGGTCTAGGGGCATGATACTGGCATTCAGGACAGGAAGAACAATATTCAGACACTTCTTTATAAACCCCTGGCCAAAAGAACCTTTGTAAAACTCTTTCAGTGGTTTTTTCTGCCCCTAAATGTCCTGCGGTAACGTGACTATGAGCTAAATCTAGTACCGTTCTCCGATAAGGCTGGGGAACTACCAGCTGTTCCACCACATCCTCACCCCTTTTGACAATGTGGTACAAGAGCTCATTACAGATGGCCATGTGGGGATACGTAACCCTGTCACCTGGTACCACAGGTTCCCCATTAACAATCTTAACATTCTCTCTAGCCTTTATTAAGGTAGGATCCTTTAACTGTTCAGACGCAAACAGATCCTTCTTTACCTCCAGGTCAGGCACGCTTTCAGTTCTAACTACTATGTCTCTGTTCCCGGCAAGAGGGTCCTCACTGGACTCCCCATCTGTCACTTCCCCAGCCAAACTAGCAAAAGGCAAAGGGCCAGAAAGTTCCGAAGACCCACGTACATCCATAAAATCACCGGTATTATCAACTGGCTTTTTACTTCTCACATCTGTTGATAACCGTGATTCCCACAGTTTCCAAAAATGAGGAAAATCCCTCCCTATTATGGCCTCATGCACCAAGGTAGGGACCAGTCCCACTTTAACCATTGCTGACCCACAACAAGTTTCTATATTCACCTCAGCAGTGGCATAATGTTGGGTATCCCTATGTATGCAAGTTACCCCAATAGGTATTTGCTGGACCTTTAAGGGGTTCACTAACCCAGCTTTCACGAGGGTAACTAAACTTCCTGAATCTAGCAAGGCCTCTACCCGGTTACCCTCTAAGAACACATCACACATTTGTTTTTCCAGCTCAGGTGAAGGTACCACAGTACAGGCTAACCTAGCAAAGAAAGACATTCTGCGACATTCAAAGGCAGCATCACAATGCATGGGTTCTTGCGTGACTGGGCAATTGGCAATAACATGACCTGGCATACCACACCTAAAACATTTAACCACACGATTATCAACCCGTTTGGGCAGCATAGACCGTTCTAGCCCCATTGGCCTGTCTCCAGGGCCAGTGTTTACAGTCTCTCCAGCCTTGCGTTCTCTTAACCGCCCAGCAACGTTTTCCCACGGAACAGTCTTACCAGTCTTTACTGAAGGGCGCTGTCGAGGATCTATGGGTTGCTGGGTGGTCATCAGTAGTTCCTCTGCTGCCAAATACCTCTCTACCATGTCCACTAATTGGTCAGCAGTACCCGGGTTTCCATGGCTCACCCACTTGCGCAGGACCATGGGCAAAGATCTCAAGTAGCGGTCCATGACGACTCTTTCCACCATCTGGGGACCAGTTAATGTCTCTGGCTGTAGCCATTTTTTTGTTAGCTGAATAAGGTCGTGCATCTGGGAGCGCGG
Source organism: Pseudophryne corroboree (assembly GCF_028390025.1). NCBI lineage: Eukaryota > Metazoa > Chordata > Amphibia > Anura > Myobatrachidae > Pseudophryne > Pseudophryne corroboree. The sequence goes on from NC_086445.1 coordinate 1,036,139,874, forward strand.
AGGCTTCTCCATGGCGTACAGCCAACGGTGCACCCGTTGTGCTCGTACTGACAGCGTGACTCCCAGGCGGGTCAGGATCTCAGTCTTTAGTTTATCATAGTCCCGAGCCTCAGCAGGGCTTAAATCAAAGTAAGCTTTTTGGGGCTCACCTGACAGGAAAGGTGCCAGCAGACTGGCCCACTGTGCTTTCGGCCAGTTCTCACGCTCGGCAGTCCTTTCAAACGTGGTCAGATAGGCCTCCACATCATCAGCCTCTGTCATTTTCTGCAGGAAGTGACTGGCCCGTATAGAACTAGAGCTGGTTGGAGCACTGACGGCCACATCTCCAACCCGAGCTGCAAGTCTCTGCACCACTTCTGCTAAGGCCTCTCTATCCTGACGCTGTTGCCTGTAAAGTTCATCAACAACTGCCTGCTGTTGTCTCTTATTTTCCTCCATTGCCACCTGCTGCTGTCTGTTGGCCTCCTGCTGTAGTCTCCAATTTTCCTCCATTGCCACCTGCTGTTGTCTCCTATTTTCTTCCATTGCCACCTGCTGCTGTCGGTTGGCCTCCTGCTGAGCCGCTGTAGCTTGCAGCAAGGCTTTAAGCAGATCCTCCATGTCGACAGATTTTTCAGGCGGCTTTGTAGCTGCTTTCACCCAGGACATATATCAAACCCTCAGGGGTGAGTCTCAGTAACTTCACACTGGGCTGTATCTGCATAAACCACCGTTTTCTGCAGGCCTCACAAAGCTGCTGCTTTCACTTATGCGCAGAACGGGGTTGCTCGCATTCTCCACCAAGTTGTAACACTGTAGGGGTGCAAGGCGCCTTTTCCTGGGGAATATGGCCGCACGCAGCAGCTGAGGAACAATACAAGTCCAGTTTCTGGTACAACTGACCCCGGCCAGTTTTATTGAAACAGAAAATAAAACAAACCCCAAAATAAAAATACCTTGCCTGTCCGGCACTAACTAAACATAAGATATTCCTAACTGTCACTAAACAAAACACAGAGTTCTTCAGTACATACTGTATAGCTTACTTGCATCAGAAAGCGTGTCTCTCACACACAGATCCTGCAGCCTTCCCAGGCAGTCTGCCCATACTAATCAGGTTAGAAGCACTATAACACTCTTACACAGCTGAAACCCTGATTAGCCCTCTGTGAGGCCAAAGACCCGAACTGGGCCCAATGTCTAGAACTCGCCTTATCTCTCTCTCAGAGCCTTTACCCAGCTTTTACAGCAAACTGAAAAGGTTAAGACAAAACAAAAAGCATTTTTCCTAGAAGTTAACATTTTCTAAAACATGTAAGACAAGAACCTGGGACAAATATACCTGCCCTCAAACACTATCCCAGTGTTCTTGTCACACTTCCTACAAACTTCTTACTGCTACATCGTACAGTATAATTAACTTCCTACTGTTAGATCATACAGTATAATAAACTTCCCCCTGCTAGATCGTACAGTATAAAAAATGTCCTACTGCTAAATTGCACAGTATAATAAACTTTCTACTGCTACATCATACAGTATAATAAACTACCTACTGCTAGAAGATCATACAGTATAATAAACTTCCTACTGCTAGAAGATCATACAGTATAATAAACTACCTACTGCAAGAAGATCGTACAGTATAATAAACTACCTACTGCTAGAAGATCGCAAAGTATAAAAAAACTTTCTGCTGCTAGATCGTACAGTATAATAAACTACCTACTGTTTCACCGTACAGTATACTGCTAGTAGATTATACAGTATAATAAACTACAGATTGTACAGTATAATAAACTACCTACTGCTAGATCGTACAGTATAATAAACGTCCTACTGCTAGATAGTACAGTATAATAAACTTCCTACTGCTACATCGTACAGTATAATAAACGTTCTACTGCTAGAAGATCGTACAGTATAATAAACGTTCTACTGCTACATCGTACAGTATAATAAACTTCCTGCTGCTACATCGTACAGTATAATAAACTTCCTACTGCTAGATCATATAGTATAATAAACGTTCCACTGCTAGATCGTACAGTATAATAAACTTTCTACTGCTAGATCGTACAGTATAATAAACTTTCTACTGCTAGATCGTACAGTATAATAAATGTCATACTGCTAGATCATACAGTATAATAAACTACCTACTGCTAGATCGTACAGTATAATAATCTTCCTACTGCTAGATCGCACAGTATAATAAACTTCCTACTGCTAGATCGTACAGTATAATAAACTTCCTACTGCTACATAGTACAGTATAATAAACTTCTTATGCTAAATCGTACAGTTTAATAAACGTCCTACTGCTACATTGTACAGTATAATAAACTTCCTACTGCTGCATCTTACAGTATAATAAACGTCCTACTGCTAGATCGCACAGTATAATAATCTTCCTACTGCTACATTGTACAGTATAATAAACTTCTTATGCTAGATCGTACAGTATAATAAACATCCTACTGCTAGATTGTACAGTATAATAAACTTCCTACTGCTACATCGTACAGTATAATAAACTTTCTACTGCTAGTTTGTACAGTATAATACACTTCTTACTGCTAGGTCATACAGTATAATAAACTACCTACTGCTAGATCGCATAGTATAATAAACTTCTTACTGTTAGATCGTACAGTATAATAAACTTCATACTGCTAGATCACACAGTATAATAATTTTCCTACTGCTACATCGTACAGTATAATAAACTTTCTACTGCTAGATTGTACAGTATAATACCTTTCTTACTGCTAGATCATACAGTATAATAAACTAACTACTGCTAGATCGCATAGTATAATAAACATCCTACTGCTAGATCGTACAGTATAATAAACTTCCTACTGCTACATCGTACAGTATAATAAACTTTCTACTGCTAGATTGTACAGTATAATAAACTACCTACTGCTAGATCGCATAGTATAATAAACTTCTTACTGCTAGATCGTACAGTATAATAAACTTCATACTGCTAGATCACACAGTATAATAATCTTCCTACTGCTACATCGTACAGTATAATAAACTTCTTATGCTAGATCGTACAGTATAATAAACTACCTACTGCTAGATCGCATAGTATAATAAACTTGTTACTGCTAGATCGTATAGTATAATAAACTTCATAGTGCTAGATCACACAGTATAATAATCTTCCTACTGCTACATCATACAGTATAATAAACTTCCTACTGCTAGATCGCACAGTATAATAATCTTCCTACTGTTAGATGGTACAGTACAATAAACTTCCTACTGCTAGATCGTACAGTATAATAAACTTCTTATGCTAGATCGTACAGTATAATAAACTTCCTACTGCTACATCGTACAGTATAATAAACTTCCTACTGCTAGACTGTACAGTATAATAAACTTCCTACTGCTAGTTCGTACAGTATAATAAACTTCTTATGTAGATTGTACTGTATAATAAACTTCCTACTGCTAGATCGTACAGTATAATAAACTTCATACTGCTAGATCACACAGTATAATAATCTTCCTACTGCTACATCGTACAGTATAATAAACTTCCTACTGCTAGATCATACAGTATAATAAACTTCTTACTGCTAGATCGTACAGTATAATAAACTTCTTATGCTAGATTGTACAGTATAATAAACTTACTGCTACATCGTACAGTATAATAAACTACCTACTGCTAGATTGTACAGTATAATAAACTTCCTACTGCTACATCGTACAGTATAATAAACTTCCGACTGCTACATCGTACAGTATAATAAACTTCCTACTGCTACATCGTACAGTATAATAAACTTCCTACTGCTAGATCATACAGTATAATAAACTTCCTACTGCTACATCGTACAGTATAATAATCTTCCTACTGCTACATCGTACAGTATAATAATCTTCCTACTGCTACACTGTACAGTATAATAATCTTCCTACTTCTACACCGTACAGTATAATAAACTTCTTACTGTCACTGAACTGGCGCTAGATGCTTGTGCACTCTGGGATTCGTCCTATGTTCGGGAAGGGGAACTGAAGCTGTGTCGGAACAAAGAGGTTCGGATATAAGTCCTCCTCATGCAGCTACTCTGTCGTAGGTGTGGTAGTGTTTACCGAGGTGATTGAGTTCTCAGAATTAGTCTAGTGGTGTGTGACCACGTCGGGTGCTGTTATATAGCAGGCTGCGTACCAAGGACTTGAGCTGATACTGCATATGACTGGTAGCGTAAAACAGTAATCCGAGTTGATACTGGATATAATAGGATATGCAACAGTGATCCGGGCTGGTACCGGATATATATATACAGTAGCTATTGTATTTGCAGTCCTTCAACGTAGCTACTGCGTATGTGGCCTGCAATGTAGTTATTGCATTTGCGTTAGTGTAACGCTCGGGAGAAAGGTTTAATTTTATTTTTTGTCTGCATGGGCCAAAAATACAAAAAATATATATATATTATTTTATGTTTTGCCTGCCAGGGCTTGACTGGCCATCTGGCAAATGGCCGGAAGTGTCAGCCCTGCCAAGCCGCAGATACTGTATATCTCCCAGCTGCCTGATTGGAGGGCAGGGTTTCTGTAAGATGCAGCTGCGTTGTGATGTCTTGATGTCACGTTGCACTGCTGCACATTTGCATTTTGTGAGACACACTGGGGTGAGGAGGTATGCAGTGTGCGGGCAGTATTACAGCTCTCCCAGTGCAGGTGGCATCAGGTCCGGTTGGGTGTAGACATAGTTATTGCGTAGACTGGTGGCAGCCAAATAGAACAGGGTAGCTGCAGCTAGAAACACCAGGAGAGCAAGCAGTCCTAGAGGAAAGCAGCAGATGCTGGCAGATACAGCTTGCAACTCATCAGCCTTGTATGAGGCTGCCATGTGTAAGGGGCATTACTTTGTGGCATAATGTGTAATGGGCATTACTTTGTGGCAAAATATATTATAAGAGGAATTACTGTATGGCATAATATGTTATAAGAGAAATTACTGTGTGGCATAACGTGTTTTAAGGGGCAATACTACTGTGTGGCAAAATGTGTTACAAGCGGCACTACTGCTGCATGGCAAAATGTGTTATAAGAGGCACTACTACTGCATGGAATAATGTGTTATAAGGGAATATTACTACTGTGTGGTATATAGTAACATTACTGGTCTCTACTGCGTGGCATAATGTGAATAAGGGGTATTACTGTGTGACATAACATGAATAAGGGGTACTCATGTGTGATGTAACATAAGTAAGGGGCACTACTGTGTGGTGTAATGTAACTTAGGTTGCACTACAGTGTTGCATAATTTTGTAATAGGGGTACTATTGTGTGGTCATGCTCCTTCCAAGTGAGACATTGCCCCTCGTGGGGTGTTCTACCTACCCAAAGTATGGAGGGGCACCAATGCTCTTTATATACTCAGCCAAATCTCATCCTAACCCTCTGTTCCACGCTCTCTATGTACCCCATCTGTGTCACCCCTGTCTGTCTACCCCTCCCCTTTAGAATGTAAGCTCTCACGAGCAGGGCCCTCTTCCCTCATGTGCTTACCCTTTTCTTACTTTAATAATCTTCAGCTGTACCACATCCAGCAGTCTTCTGCCAGCTGATACTTATTCCAGTGTCATCTGCTGATGTAGCTATGTTTATTTACCCTGTACTTGTCCTATACTGTCATCAACTGTAAGTTGCTGTTTTCCTGTTTTGATTATTTGTTTATGTACTCTGTAATCGGGCGCTGCGGAACCCTTGTGGCGCCATATAAATAAAGGATAATAATAATAATAATAATAATAATATACACAGGGCACCAAAATGTGTAGTTTCAGCTCTGCTTTGGTGTGCATAGATGTGTTCTAATCAGGAGCGGTTCCAGGCACAGGCAAGCCGGGCGGGCACCCGGGGCGCTGCAGCCTGCAAGCACAGCCGCAGGTGCAAGCCGCCCACCCGCACCACGGCTGCAGCAGGCGCAGTAGACTGTGTGGGTGCCCGCTGCAGACGTCTAGTGTCTGTGCGGTGCTGCTATGGGAGAGACATCATGACGTCTCTCCCATAGAGAGGAGCGTCGGCCAGAGATGGAAGGCAGCGCAGCAGTGGTCGGGAGCAGGAGCGGGGCTGGTAAGTACTGGGGGGGTTTTGTGTGTGTTTGTAAGCGGCGCTATTGGGGCACAACTACAGGGGGCACAACTACAGAAGGCACAACTACAGGGGGCACAACTACAGGGGGCACAACTACAGAAGGCACAACTACAGGAGGCACAACTACAGGGGGCACAACTACAGGGGGCACAACTACAGAAGGCACAACTACAGGGGGCACAACTACAGGGGGCACAACTACAGAAGGCACAACTACAGGAGGCACAACTACAGGGGGCACAACTACAGGGGGCACAACTACAGAAGGCACAACTACAGGGGGCACAGCTACAGGGGGCACAACTACAGAAGGCACAACTACAGGGGGCACAACTACAGGGGGCACAACTACAGAAGGCACAACTACAGGGGGCACAACTACAGGGGGCACAACTACAGAAGGCACAACTACAGGAGGCACAACTACAGGGGGCACAACTACAGGAGGCACAGCTACTGGGGCACAGCTACAGGGGGCACAACTACTAGGGGCACAACTACACAACTACA